>NC_056728.1:1835740622-1836040622 GCF_019279795.1 Protopterus annectens
TGTTTTAAGGGCTCTGTCCTCTAAGAGCTTTTGTTTTTCGAAATCTTTTAGTTTCAGCCAAGATGCTGGGAATCACATTCATATTCTGTGTTTTAGCCTAGGGACTGTTCTGCCTTATATAAGTGGTTCATTTTGTTTTTTTATCTGCTAAGTACTTGAGCTTTGCCCAGCTAAGATCTGCCTGCAATCAACTGGATGTATAAGTGAATTTAAGTACACTTTTATCTGCACTTTTACATATAGTACTGCGTTGTATTTATTTTTGTTTCTCACTGAATATTAATTGAACTGAAAATTGTGGCTCTGTGTCTCTACAGAGAGCTTGTGTCTCTTTTTTTTCTTCTAAATACTTGAGCTTTGGCTGGCTAAGATCTGCCTGCAATCAACTGGATGTTTAAGTGAATTTAAGTACGCTTTTATCTGCACTTTTTCATATAGTACTGTGTTTTATTTTTGTTTCAAACTGAATATTAATTGAACTGAAAATTGTGGCTATGTGTCTCTAGAGAGAACTTGTGTCTCTACAGAGATCTTGTTAGAAGTGTAGCCATTGATATCAGTGGGGGGTAGTTTCACTTTTATATTCTGTGTTTTAGCCTAGGGGCTGTCCTGCCTTATATAGGTGGTACATTTTTTTTTCTGCTAAATACTTGAACTTTGGATGGCTATGATCTGCCTGCAATCAACTGGGCATGTAAGAGAATTTAAATACACTTTTATCTGCACTTTTTCACATATCACTACATTTTATTTATTTTTATTTCTCACTGAATATTAATTGAACTTAAAATTGTGGCTCTGTGCCTCTACAGAGAGCTTGTGTCTCTGCAAAGATCTTGTTAGAAGTGCAGCCATTGATAGTAGTGGGGAGTAGTTTCACTTTGATATTCTGTGTTTTAGCCTAGGGACTGTCCTGCCTTATATAAGAGGTAAATTTTGTTTTTTTTTCTGCTAAATACTTGAGCTTTGGATGGCTAAGATCTGCCTGCAATCAGCTGGATATATAATCGAAATTACATACACTTTTATCTGCACTTTTTCATATAGTACTGCATTTTATTTATTTTTGTTTCTCATTGAATATTAATTGAACTGAAAATTGTGGCTCTGTGTCTCTACAGGGAGCTTGTGTCTCTGCAGATATCTTGTTAGAAGTGTAGCCATTGATAGCAGTGGAGGGTAGTTTCACTTTGATATTCTGTGTTTTAGCCAAGGGGCTTTCCTGCCTTATATAAGTGGTACATTTTGCTTTTTGTCTGCTAAATACTTGAGCTTTGGCCAGCTAATATCTATTTGCAATCAACTGAATGTATAAAAGAATTTAAGTACACTTTTATCTGCACTTTTTCATATAGTACTGCATTTTATTTATTTTTGTTTCTCACTGAATATTAAATGAACTGAAAATGTTGGCTCTGTGTCTCTACAGAGAGCTTGTGTCTCTACAGAGACCTTCTTAGAAGTTCAGCCATTGATAGCAGTGAGGGGTAATTTCACATTCATATTCTGTGTTTTAGCCTAGGGACTGTTCTGCCTTATATAAGTGGTTCATTTTGTTTTTTTATTTGCTAAGTACTTGAGCTTTGGCCAGCTAAGATCTGCCTGTAATCAACTGGATGTATAAGCAAATTTAAGTACACTTTTACATATAGTACTGCATTTTATTTATTTTTGTTTCTCACTGAATATTAATTGAACTGAAAATTGTGGCTCTGTGTCTCTACAGAGAGCTTGTGTCCCTATGGAGATCTTGTTAGAAGTGTAGCCATTGATAGCAGTGGAGGATAGTTTCACTTTGATATTCTGTGTTTTAGCCTAGGGGCTGTCTTGCCTTATATAAGTTGTACATTTGTTTTTTTTCTTCTAAATACTTGAGCTTTGGCTGGCTAAGATCTGCCTACAATCAACTGGATGTTTAAGTGAATTTAAGTACGCTTTTATCTGCACTTTTTCATATAGTACTGTGTTTTATTTTTGTTTCAAACTGAATATTAATTGAACTGAAAATTGTGGCTATGTGTCTCTAGAGAGAACTTGTGTCTCTACAGAGATCTTGTTAGAAGTGTAGCCATTGATACCAGTGGGGGGGTAGTTTCACTTTTATATTCTGTGTTTTAGCCTAGGGGCTGTCCTGCCTTATATAGGTGGTACATTTTTTTTTTCTGCTAAATACTTGAACTTTGGATGGCTATGATCTGCCCGCAATCAACTGGGCATGTAAGAGAATTTAAATACACTTTTATCTGCACTTTTTCACATATCACTACATTTTATTTATTTTTATTTCTCACTGAATATTAATTGAACTTAAAATTGTGGCTCTGTGCCTCTACAGAGAGCTTGTGTCTCTGCAAAGATCTTGTTAGAAGTGCAGCCACTGATAGTAGTGGGGAGTAGTTTCACTTTGATATTCTGTGTTTTAGCCTAAGGACTGTCCTGCCTTATATAAGAGGTAAATTTTGTTTTTTTTCTGCTAAATACTTGAGCTTTGGATGGCTAAGATCTGCCTGCAATTAGCTGGATATATAATCGAAATTAAGTACACTTTTATCTGCACTTTTTCATATAGTACTGCATTTTATTTATTTTTGTTTCTCACTGAATATTAATTGAACTGAAAATTGTGGCTCTGTGTCTCTACAGAGATCTTGTCAGAATTGTAGCCATTGATAGCAGTGGGAGGTAGTTTCACTTTGATTTTCTGTGTTTTACCCTAGGGGCTGTCCTGCCTTATATAAGTGGTACATTTTGTTTTTTTTCTGCTAAATACTTGAGCTTTGGCTGGCTAAGATCTGCCTGCAATTAACTGGATGTATAAGTGAATTTAAGTACACTTTTATCTGCAGTTTTTCATACAGTACTGCATTTTATTTTTTTTTCTCACTGGATATTAATTGAACTGAAAATTCTGGCTCTGTGTCTCTACAGAGAGCTTGTGTCTCTGCAGAGATCCTTTTAGAAGTTTAGCCATTGATAGCAGTTGGAGGTAATTTCACTTTGATATTCTGTGTTCTAGCCTAGGGGCTGTCCTGCCTGATATAAATGGTACATTTTGTTTTTTTTTTCTGCTACACACTTGAGTTTGGCCGGCTAAGGTCTGCCTTTAATCAACTGGACATATATGCAAATTTAAGTACACTTTTATCTGCACTTTTTTATATAGTACTGCATTTTATTTATTTTTGTTTCTCACTGAATATTAATAACTGCGGTGGTGGTGCTGCAGTAGCTTTGTCACCTCACAGTAAGACGTTGTCCTATTCGATTCTCAGCTAAAAGCATCTTCTGTGTGGAGACATGCGTGAATGGGAGTACCTTCATTGAAGGTTGTGTGTCAGGGCTGGCAACTTGGCACATAAAAATCTACTGCCAATCATTAGCAGACCAGAGTTCCACTGTGGCGACCCCTAACCAGGAAAAGCCGAAAGACACAACAACAACTGAATATTAATTGAACTGAAAATTGTGGCTCTGTGTTTCTACAGAGAGCTTGTGTCTCTACAGAGATCTTCTTGAAGTGTAGCCATTGATAGAAGTGGGGGTAATTTCACTTTGATATTCTGTGTTTTACCCTAGGGGCTGTCCTGCCTTATATAAGTGGTACATTTTGTTTTTTTTCTGCTAGATACTTTAGCTTTGGCCGGCTAAGATCTGCCTGCAATCAACTGGACATATAAGTGAATTTAAGTACTATTTTATCTGCACTTTTTCATATAGTACTGCATTTTGGTTATTTTTGTTTCTCACTGAATATTAACTGAACTGAAAATTGTGGCTCTGTGTCTCTACAGAGAGCTTGTGTCTCTACATAGATCTTGTTAGAATTGTAGCCATTGATAGCAGTGGGGGGTAGTTTCACTTTGATATCCTGTGTTTTAGCCTAGGAGCTGTCCTGCCTTATATAAATGGTACATTTTGTTTTTTTTCTGCTAAACACTTGAGCTTTGGCCGCTAAGATCTGCCTGCAATCAACTGGATGTATACGCAAATTTAAGTACACTTTTTATCTGCACTTTTTCATATAGTACTGCATTTTATTTATTTTTGCTACTCACTGAATATTATTTGAACTGAAAATTGTGGCTCTGTGTCTCTACAGTTAGTTCCCACCCCCCTACCATTTCTTGTTTTGGTGTTAATTTTAGTGGCTTTTAAAATGCACACCCCTCTTGCAAATTTGTATTTGGATACTCCTTCTGGGCCCATCTCATTTGCATACTCAACTGAGTGCAGTGAGGTCATATTCTGATTTGAGGCACTCCTACTGTGTACAAAGAGAGCATTTGGGAAGGAAAAACATATTTTCTAAGTATGTTTCCTGCCTTTCCTATAAGTAGTCCAATCCACATAAATATTTGCTGTATCCAGGGCTATTTGTAAACTTCTGAGCCCCCAAACCTTTCTGTGTTGGAAGGAAGCCTTCTAGCTTAATTTTTCTTTCTTAGAACTAGCCATTTTTTTAGTTTCAGCACTCAAATCTGTTTCTTTGAGCTCAGCACTTGTTCAGAACTCATTGTAAGCACTAAATAAGCTACAAATTACTACAGCACTCAACTTTCTTCACTTGTCTAGAGGAAAACAGTTTTTAGTACTTAATGAATAAGCACCTATCCAGGCATGTCAAAGGGTCAGCTCCCCAAGTTTTCTCCTGTCTACCTGATGAATTTGGGCATCTTGGGGCAATGCAGCAATTGCCTCATGTACACAGACAACCCTCTCCTACCACCCAACACTACAGCCTGTGAGAGATGCACTTATATAGCCAAACTGGAAGCAAAACTCTCTTCACCCAAGACTGGACTAGAAAGTCAAGAGGAGAAGGTAAGCACTTGCACCACACCACACTCATCACATAGTCCCTCAAAACCTACATCACCAAAACACACACATAGAAACACAAAACACACACCTACATTCACGGAGGCTCTCAATAAAAACAGGCCCAAGCAACAGGGACCTCCAAATCAGAAACGCAAGCAAACTCCACCCCCCAACACAACCCAAATGACACATAGCCCACAAACTCAGTGTGCCACTCAACCACAGCCCATAAGGCATAACAACATACCTAACACTCTAGTCATAGGTGACTACAGTCAGGCACACTGATGTTCCACTCACCAAGCTAAACAAGGAGAAAGTTACTGTCAGCTGCCTGTCCAGTGCCAGGATCCACCACATAACACACATGCTCAGTTCACTCCACAACAAGTACAAATATGACTCTTGTCCATGTTGGTGTGAACAACCTGAGACGTACCTCCCTGGATTACATGAAAAGAGACATAGAAGAGCTCTCTGGTCTTGTAATCCAGGCTGGTATGACCCTAGCCCTGAGTAGCATCCTACCTTTGCCCAGAATGATACCGCAATACAAGGACAAAATGATTGACTTCAACAATTGGCTAAACTTCTGGTGTCATTCAAAGGGGATCCAGTATTTGTCTGCCTGGGATGACATGGTTGACAGGCCACGATGCTTTGCCAGAGATGGCCTGCACCTGTCACCCCTGGGATTCTGGATACTGGCTAAGGCTCTTGCCGCCCCTATAGTGCCTTTTTTAGGCAAAGCTCAAAAAACAAAACCACCACTGTAACTAATACAGGCAAGCAAAAACTGAGGGTAATGCTACTCAAAGCTAGAAGTTTAAACCTCAAAATGCACTCACCCGAGGCTCTCCTTAAAATGGAGAATATCGATATCTGTGTAGGGACTGAAACCTGATTCAAGACTCCAGAGAGCACCCCTGCATTACCAGGATATAACTCATACTATACCTTTCAGCCATCAAACCAGGACCGGAACACTAAGGGCGGAGGTGTGTCCATATTCATTAAGGGCAACCACACCTCCAGGCTAGTTGCCCAACATAATTCATCTGAAATTATCCAAGTGCAACTAACTCTGGGAAAAACTGCAATCCATATTGTAGCTTGCTACAGGTCACCCACAATGCTCCAGAATTCCCACTCCTCTTTTCTTGATATAATAGAGAATATCAGGGTCCAACCTAACACTCTGACACTGGGAGATTTCAACTACCCTACCATTAACTGGGAAAGCTACTCTTGTACCAACTCCTTTCCTCAACGCTTCCTAGAATTCATAAACTCCAATGCCCTGGATCAACTTGTCCACACCCCTAGCAGGGGCAATAATATCCTAGACTTAGTAATTACCAACATGAGTGACAGGTGCTCCACACCTGAAGTCAGCTCCTCATTTGTCAGATCCGACCATAAATTAATCACCCTAGATATCCACATCCTGCCCCCACCCCTCACTAAGGAAACCACAGTAAAAAACTACTCCAAAGCCAACTTTGTGTTTCTTAAGGCAGAAGTGGCCAATTTCACAACACCAATGCAGATGGACAATACAGTTACCACTGCTGAATCTTATACAAATGCACTCTATAAGCACCTTCACGGGTGCATGGATCATGCTATCCTTAACAGAACCAAGACACAGTCTTCTAAAAAAGGAAACCAATCTGGTGGTCCCCCTGCTATTAACAAACTCAACAACAGAAGGAAGAAACTGTTGTAAAAGAGAATGAAATCCCTAGAATGGAGGAGCTCCATGGTCAGCCTCAGCAAGAAGCTGAGATCCCTCACAAAATCCTCCAAAGCGAACTATGAAAACAAGACTGCCACTGACTCTAAGGCAACCACAAAGCATTCTACAGCTATGTCAAGAATTTTAATGGCAACACCCAGATCTCTCTGAATTACAACACAATGGCACAAAATTCACAGAACCAACTGATATCGCCAACACCCTGGCTGATAGGTTCAGTGCCAACTTTACCCTCCCTCACCTCCTAAAAGCCCATATCCATACCAGATGAATAAAGTGTCCCTGCAGTCACAATTGAACAGGTGAAAACTGCGCTATCGAAAGCCAAGAACACGGCATCCATGGGACCAGACAATATCCCTGGATGTGTTCTACATGAACTCCAGAATAAACTAGCCCCCCACCTAAGCATCATGTTCAATCATAGCCTCGCGACAGGCTTTGTACCCACTGAATGGTGCATGGCAACAGTTGTACCACTCTACAAAGGGGGAGCCACCACGGACCCCGGAAACTATCGCCCTATTAGTCTGATGAGCCTGGTCTACAAGGCCATGGAGCATATTATCATGGAACTCATAAACAAGGATATTGGTAACCTCCAAACTCTGGACCCCACCCAGTTCAGATTTGTGAAGGGCAGATCATGTCTCCTGAACCTGATCAGCTTCTTTGAAACAGTCACCAAAACTGTGGATGAGGGTAAGGCAGTCCACACAGCCTATCTTAACCTTGCCAAGGCTTTTGACACCATCCCCCATTCTGGTATCATAGAGAAACTCGCCAAACTGGATATAAATACATACGTCACAAGATGGGTTGCTAACTGGCTTACAGACAGAACCCACACTGTAAAAATTGTGGACTTCAAATCTGACTCCAAACCTGTAACAAGTGGAGTACCAAAAGGTTCAGTCTTGGGTCCTCTCCTGTTTAGGATCTACTTCTCTGAAATACAGGCCAACACAGAGGGCCTCTGGCTGACAGAGTTTGCAGATGACTGCAAATTGTGTGCCATAATCGAGTCCCCAAATGATGTAGACATCCTGCAAAAGGGCCTCACTGAGATTGATGCCTGGTGTCAGAGCCATGGCCTCAAGCTCAACACCAAAAAATGCATTGCCATCTCCTTTGGTAAAAACCCTGTATGCATGGACTACCACATAGGTGGCAGCCCACTTAACGTGGAAGGTATAATAAGAGACCTTGGGACTCTAGTGGACAGTAGCCTCTCCTTTGATAATCACATCGCCACAGTAGTCAGAAAATCCTTCTGTGTGGCACACCTCATCATGAAAGGATTCTCATCCAGGAAAAAATAAGTCATTGTTCCCCTCTTCTCAGCTCTCATCAGAACCATTATACAGTATAACGCCCCATTTGGAATGTACCTTACAAGGCATCTGCAGCAGCTGGAAAGGCCACACAAATACCTCACTAAGAGGATTATGGGACTTAAACAGTTACCCTACATTGACCACCTCAAAAATCTCTGGCTTTACTCTGTAGCATATCTCCTACTCCGAGGTGATCTCTACCTAACATATAAAGTTATGTCAAACCCTGAGCCACTGGACATGCTACACCTAAAGAAATCCCAATCCCTCAGAGCCACATGCTCTAGACACCTAAACCTCATCACCACAATTAACAGAACATGCTGGAGGGATAGATTCCTGTCCCAGACACTTCCCATACTCTGGAACAAGCTACCTATCTATGTCAAGCAGAGTTAATCACTAGCACTCTTCAAGAAAAATCTCGATGAGTGGATGGGTAATAGGAAATACACCCCGGGAATCACTTCAGTGGCCCTGCTAGACAGGGGTGCAGGTAATTAGCATCCTTGGTTGGTGAAAGCTGAGGAATCTTGTTGGCTAGGCTTACATAGGCCTTAGGGCCGATAGCCACTCTAGTACCTACCTATGAACCTATGAAATGGACATTTTACTGTGCTTTTGCCTCAGTTGTCATCCTAAAAAGCCAATAATTTATTGTTTAATATGGCAGAAATTTTTTGTAAAATTTTGATATTCTAGTTAATCTTGGGAAGGAAAAACACAGCTATATCACCTAGTTTACAATCATATGTAAATCTGATGAGGGTAAGTGATAGAGGGGAAGCCTCACAGTATGTAGCACACAGAAGTGCCTGAAAGTACAGAATCTATGTCTGCGATAATCCAGCTTTCCAAAATGCACTTGTTTTCTTATTACTTTTGCTATTAATGTTAATAGTCATTAAATAGGTAATATTTATTAACTAGGTAAGCCCACTAGACACAGGTGTCTATTTTCAAGGAAAACCAGACACAATTGTTTGAAACCACTATTCATTTTAATACTGGTGCCTCCCCACAGATCGCTCGCTCCTCACTTATTTCCTGCTTTTTAGCATTAGAGAGGCCAGGGCAGACAAAGAGGGAGGGAGAAAGTGGAGGGGTGAGAGCAGGCTATCATGGCTGCCATCCGTATAGGGATCAGTAGATTTTTACACACTCCTAACACCTTGTGTTTGCCAGTTGTGTTGCACTGTCTGTTATGTTAAGCCAAAATATCGATGAATGCTTTGATGCCTTACCTACACAATGAGCACACATCTGAAAATTTCCTCTGCAAGTCACTCCTGCAATGGGGTTTTAAAGAAATCCTCCATCTGAGGAGGGTAAGCCCTCACTGGCCAATCACTGATATAAATTCATGAACAACATCTCAGGACACCAGAGCTGCTAATCAAAGCCAGGTGACCTAGACATAGACAGAACTCCATCCCTGTACTTCACAGAGCTGGATACTTGCCCCAGCATTTAAAGAAAGACCATCAACTGTCCTTCAGTGTAAGAAAGCAAGGCTTCTCCATCCTGGTCACAACAAAATAATAATAACATTTAACATGACATTGCAATCTCCCTCTCTTTGCACCCTTTGTTTATTGTGTTTTGTTGTTAAGGAGATCCCACTGAGCTTATGGCCAATTTATAAAGGCTTTTTGCTTACATTATTAGGCTGGCTGCAAAGTACTTGACTGTGCAGTGGCAGTCACTTTGCATACTGTTATTCATACGCATGCCTTGGAGAACACGTGAGGGTTGATATGGGAGAAGCCTAATGTAGAAAATATGCCTACTGGCATTTTTTGTTTTTGAGTGCAGAATTATGCTAGTATGTAAAGAAGTGATTACCAGAAGTATCAATTAAATGTTAGTCTAATGTCTCCTCTAAAGAGCATTGCATGCTGCAGCACTTTCTAGTACAATACATTCTCATCCTAAGGTGGGATAAAAACCTACAAAAACTTGATTAGGTCTGTTACAATACTGTGAAATGGTGTCCTGCATATGAATGGAGGCAATTGTCTTCTTGAAAAGGCACCAGTCAGTACTGCTACACCTCTCATTAGTTATTACAATAATGACAGTTTTACACAGCCTGACTTATTAGAGTCTCTTACTGACAGAAAAGTTGAATAACCTTTTGAACATAGTACTATACATTATAAATCAATATACAAGTAATGGTAGACAGAAAAATTGAGGTCTCAGCTTCATTTGTGTCCCGATATTATGAGTATACAAAACTTAGATTTTCCTGTCTGTACTCGCAGTATGGTGTTACCTTCCCACAAAGTACTCTGTACAGGGCAGTTATGAAAACTAGCTTCTGCTCAAACACACAAACACTGACAGACACACAAAAGCACATGCCTGAAAGCATCTCACACACACACACACACACACACACACACACACACACACACACACACACACACACACACACACACACACACACAACCACACAGTGTCATCAGTACATGGAACATTCTCTGCTAATAAATAGCCTTTATCAAGACTTTGAATGCCAGCTGACAAAAGAGCAAAAATATTCCAGTTTTCAAAGAATTTGTGCTGATGAAATGAAGCAAGTGATACTTCCATGAAGACCATGTGAATGAAATGTACAGTCCCAAGTGTAAACATGCCTCAGGCCTTGAGCTGAGTTGGGATGAAGGATGGATTCCTGAAAAGGACTGTATTCTCATCTTCTCCTTTGTCTTGCTGCAAACCACACATTATACCAACTGTTATCCCAGTATAAAGCATTGCACATAGGGCTTGATTTATTAGCAAATACACTTCCAGCTTTATTGTACTCATTGTCTACTAAAAACATGTACTGTGAGGTCATGATATTACTGACACATATAACAAATGTAAGGGTGTAGTGTATCTCCAGAATGATATGCAGATATGATGGCTATTCTGGTAATTTAAGATAAGAGCAATCATGTGGGATTAGAAAGTAACAAATGCACTTTAAAAAGAAACATTAAAAGTCCTAAATTAAATGGTATGAAAGCTGCTCCTCCTATTGCAGCACGATACATTGAAGCTTTTCTTAAGTCACAAATGGTTTAGCAGACTGACTCCATGCGCAGTACCATGTTGCACGACTTACACAAAATGTGATTCTTCAGTGGATAACAACCTTTTTCTGTAGGTTCAGGAGAAAGGAAAACTCCACATTTCTACAACAAAATGGAAACAAAGTTTCAGGAGAATAAAACCAGGTTACATCTGACCACAATATTAAGTCATTTACTTCAATTAGACTCTAACAAAACACTAAAGAAGTAGAGTCTATACTTAAGAAACATAAAACAACACCTCCAGTGGATAAACACTCCACAGCTAAGTATGAATCCAATAAGTCCACAAGCACAGTATATGCAGTAGAGCAGACCAAGGCTGAAAAATAAATCCCACATGCAGCACTGGAATAAAATTGAATGTTTATTCACAAAACAGGAGCAGTCAGGTGGTGTTACCATTAAGTCACTGAACCCATTTTAAAAGGTGGTTATGTTTATGTGCTTTCTTAAGTTTCATTTATGTAAAGCGAAATCAATGATACTGAATTACAGACTGTTTTAGTTTTTTTAGACTTAATGTTCTACCTTCTAGTTTTAAATTGCAGTAAAAAGTCATGATGGCAAGTTTTGATATTTCACACAAAGACCAGAAGAGAAAATTCATATTAATGGTTAGTGCCCTGGTGGTATGCACATTGGTGTGATACTCTGACCCCATGAAGAAATGGGGTTGATGATGATTTGGTTTATGTTGTTTCTAATTATCTTCTTGACCCAGTCAAGAAGATAATCTATTGATGTCACTAAAAGTTATCTTGAATGGTCCATTTTTCTTCATACTATAGTCTTTCTAGATCCCAAACAGCATCCCATAATAGGTAAGAGTTAATGAGCGTGGCCAGCTCTACACACAAATATATATATATATATATATATATATATATATATATATATATATATATATATATATATATATATATGTGTGTGTGTGTGTGTGTGCGTGTGTGTGTGTGTGTGTGTGTGTGTGCATGTGTGTGTGGTTCCCTATAACAACAAACTAATTTAAAATTAAATTGAAAACACCAACAAAAAAGTTTGAACATACACAATACCAAAAACATAAAATATCAAATGAAATAACATTGAGAAAGGAAAACTATTTCCTCTCCTGATATTATCACTAAAACACCCCATAATACTAGTGTCAAATCCACCTGGATAGTGGCAGTATAATGGAAGATTTTTATGAAGATACAGTGTAGGGTTAGGGTTGAGGGAAGGGGCAGGGTTAGGGTTTGCACCCAATACTAAGGGGATGGAGGGGGCAGGTGATTTTTAACATCAATAGCCCTGACATCAATAATACATAGGTTTTGAATTTGGTGCCATAGCTATGTACTCCCTGTGCAATTAAAGAGTGGTGGTAGGGAAGGCAGAATAGAACAAGTGAGTGGGCAAACTAATCAAGGGCAGAGTAGAAAGTTACACAATCATTTAAATAATGAAAGGCATCTAACACCTTTTAGTTGTAGCATCTTGAATATGCCAGGTTTAGGTCTGCTGCTAGATGCAGGGAATTCTCTTTCTATCTGCCTATCTACCTCTTTATTCTCATGGCACTGGGAAGAAAGCCATCAAAGGGGCTTAGGTGCTCCTAATGTAGTCATTTATGGTCAGTGGTGCTACTTATTCAAGATGCTGCAAAGCAATCATGTAATGCCAAACCTCTCAACTGTCCAGAGTCTCTCAAAGTGAATGGCATTGTTACTATATGTGACATGAGAATGGACAGATTCAACTAGTGGTCTTGGGATTTCAAGAAATGCTGAAATGTGGACTATGGATTAGGAAGAGGCATACAAAATGGGATATTCATCCAGGTTTGCCTACTTAATGTATTTTAGGAAGCAGGTAAACTCTGGGTGTTTGGGGATGCTGGATTATTGGGAAGTTTGTACTGAGAAATGGCTAAATAACTTGTGGGGGTAACCTTAGCTTAGAAGTCAACAGTGAAATCTTGTGAAGACAGGTATAAAATGTGCCATCATAGTGTTACTATCTGGCTTCACTGATGTTCATATACTTCAAGTGGAAATATATGTTCTAATCTAGGGGTAACACATATGGGCAGATCTATCCTAGCCTGTGAAGCAGCTTCCCAGACCCATTCTTAATCAGCTGATTTAATGATAATGTCAGCCCTGTTCTGTAAACCTTGATGATTACAATCTTCCAGGCTTGGAGTGAAAACTGAAGCTATCAGGGCCTTTCATAAGCTGACTGATAAAACAGTCAACACAGCAAAACATGCTGGAAGTGCTGTGCAGACATTCTTCAGAGGATAGAGGTTATTGGTTACTCTTGTTTTACCTTCTCCTCATTTTGACAAGGGACCACTTAATTCAAAAATAGGCTGCAAAGAGAATTCTGTGGAAGATACACTGAAGATCAGCCTCAACCTGTGGCAATGTGAGTTTGTGCGGACACATCTTCCCAAGGGAGCACAAGATGTAAACTTACTACTCTGAAGTGCATTAAGAACAGAAAATTTGCATAGTTTTGTTGCTGGATGCAGCTGTTAATAAGGGGTTGTACCTAGGAGGACACATTTTACCTTTGAGTGCTTTTGTCCATATAAAACAGCTGTTTCCTAACAGAAAATAATTGTGTTAACAGATTTATTGGAAACTTTTTTACAGAAGTTTTGTTTTAGTGAAGGAATTGTGCATCTCTGATACAGAAAAGCACTGCTGAAACTTTTGCTGGAATGTCCTAGGGATTAAACTATGCTTACAAAATCTGTGCAAAAGTTGCAAGTAACCTAAACGTTGATTTTACAGCAAATGACAGAAACAGTCTAAGAGGAGCTGAAGACATGTATGGAGAAAAGACAAACATGGAAGACATGCAATAATATCTCACACACCAGAGCAGTGATCAAAGAAAGCAGAGTGAGTTGTAGTGATAAGAAAAAGCAAACATAACAGCAAAAGCAACAAGGTGCTACACCAACATGGAGCAGCAAACTGAGTGTACACTGCAAGTAGTGAAGGTAGAGGCCCAGGAACCATACAAACCAAAGTCCAAACCACAAATCCAATTTATTGGCAGCAAAAACAGTCATCAAAATACAGAATCCATTAACAGTGAACTAGCTGCTGGTGAATCATGGTTTTTAGTAGTAAGGGATACAAATAGTATGGAGGAAATATCCATAGGACCTTGTTGCATCCAAAATTCTACTAAAGATTTTACAGTATATAATTTTTCCAATGTCAACATCTCAACAGAACATGCTGATGTTCTGAGTAAGGGTTTAATTTTTGTACCAGCCAGGAAATTAAATCTAGCTGAAACACTCGTAGATTTAAAATTATTTACTCATAAATTAAATTTAGCCCTTTGGTTTAAGTTGGCAGGTACTAACACTAGGGCCGCCTTGAATACAGGTCTGAAGAAATCCAGTTCTTTCAACTCACCCTTGAATAATGGACTAGTATTATTAGAAAAACTTTGTGAAAGGGAACTTCAAAAGCTTTGTTCAAGGCCCCGATACTCTAATGTAAATGATAAAGTTAACCTATCAGAGAATGAAACAAAACTTTTTAGTGATCTTTGTAACAACAAAACAATCAGAATAATGAAACCCAATAAAGGAGGAGGCATTGCCATTATGGATGTCGAGGATTATAACAACAAGATGTTTAAGCTCCTTTTTACTGACAGGTATACACAGGTATCAAAAAATAAACTTAATATTGCTTATTCTAAAATTGACGGTTGTTTATATGACATGGTCATGCAGGGACAAATTCACAAAAGTGCCTATGAATACCTATCCAATGAACACCCGGTGGTGGCAGGTATATTTGGTATACCAAAAATTCATAAAGAATCCAAAACTCACCACTGAGACCGATTGTGGATGCAGGCAGGAGCAAAACTTTTTACATAGCTAAATATGTGGATAATTTACTTCAGCCATCCACCAGTTGCATTACCCATATCTGTAAAGACTCATGGGATTTTTTATCCAGATTAGCAAATTTACAATTTGCACCAGATTGTATACTTGTCACAATAGATGTACAAGATCTTTATTCGGGCATTCCACAGAAGGAGGGACTTGATTGGGTGGAAAGTATGCTGTTTGACATAGGGCTATTGAACAATGACACCAACATGGCTATCACACTCACAGAATTAGTCCTGAGCAACAACTTTCTATATTTTGGAGGACAACTATTCAAATAAATGAGTGGAGTGGCAATGGGTGCCTCATGTGCCCCGAGCTTTGCCAACCTATTCATGGCATATTGGGAGAAACAATTTATGTTCAATAGTATTTCTGCGGACAGTTGGTCATTTTATATTAGGTACCTGGATGACATATTTATCATTTGGACAGATTATTTGATGAAACTAACAATTTTCTAATGTACATCAGTAACAGCACCCCCTTTCTTAAATTTACCCACAACTTCGACAAGGGCAAGATGGCATTTCTTGGTGTCCTAGTATCAAAAGATTATTCAAAGGATTGCTTTAGCTCCAACATTTTTCACAAGAAAACTTTTTCTGATTATTATCTCCACTATGACAGTTGGCATCTCAAATTTCAAAAAAGAGCAGTTGTCAAGGGACAACAGATCTGACTTGCTCGGATGATATCTGATAATGAAGTATTTTTGGTGGAGACTGAAAAACTCTTAGATATGTTTACCCACAGAGGTTATCCACCAGATCTTTTGGTATCCATCAAAGATGAAGTATGTGACAAAAGGAGTAAGGGTCTGTACTGTCCCCTATTACCAATCTGTGATAACTCCTGTCATTCCTTATCTTCAGTAGGGCCATTGACCTCTTGTGATCATAATTCAGACAAGTCATACGAACGAGCCTTGATTGTTACTTTTTCTTTAAACACCTACCACATTGTTGGTGTGGTTAATCAATTCTGGCCTATTGTTACTTCCATTGATGATGGCAATGTACTATTTGGTTCCAAACCTAAGATAGTATTTAGGAAAGACAAATGTTTTAAAAGTTTACTGGAAAGGAATTCAGGTAAACTGAGTACCAATAGACCAAACGTATGTACAAATGTAACCACTGTAACTACTGTCAACATACACACTGTTGTGAGTCTTTTTTCATCAAAGACAAGAAATATGAGGTGAAAAAAAAGTTTTAATTGTTCATCCAGGGGAGTGGTTTATGGTGCATTTTCCAACAGTATAAAGCATTTTACATTGGTAAGACTGGTCGAGCCTTGGAAGAGAGAATATATGAGCATCTCAACTAAATCAAGAAAGGGAAGACAATTAACTCACTGTACAGACATATTTCTGCCTGTCCTGGTCACCTTTTTAAATTTGTGGTGATTGATTTCTTGGAACCAGATCCAAGGGGCATTTACACTGACTAACATCTTCTCAAGTAAGAGCTCATATGGATTCTTGTGTGTGATGCCCCCCCCCCCCCCAGTTTGAATGAATGTTGTTCTACTACACCTATATCAAAGCTAAAAAGTCTTGAAGGCTGATTATGCCATGATACTCGTACATTTGTCACTGCAACACTATTTTTTACTATTCCTATTCTCAATATTATTTTCATTTTTATTTCTATTTTTATTGTTTCACTTATAGGTTCATAGGTAGGTACTAGGCTATTGACCCTAGGGCCTATATAAGCCTAGCCAAATGGTACCCTGGCTTTTGCCACACAAGAAAATTTTTTTTATGCAATTTTAACTGACATTCACAACAATTTTTGTTTAAGTTTTATAACTAATGTGTATGAACTATAATAAAGTTGAGTCATGTGAATGTTTCATCACATGTTGATTGCATGATGTATTAGGATTATTTAAGGTTGGAGATAACCATGCCAAGCAGTTCTGAAGAAGTATTTGCTAAAGATGAAAGCGCTTGACCGCATTTGGTCTGTTTTTGCTGTCAATAAATTGGATTTGTGGTTTGGACTTTGGTTTGTGTGGTTCCTGGGCCTCTGCCTTTACTACTTGTGGTTCTTGGTTCTTTTCTTCTGAGTGTACACTACAATTAGAAAACAATGGTTAACAATCTCATTCTTCAGGAATAACCTGATATGTAAAATAAACAGGGTTAAAACTAAAGGGAAAATGAAACTGTGAGATAATACATGTCAGAAAGAAGTGGGAGGTCAAATAGGAAAAACTCAAGGAAACAAAAGGGTGCAAGTCTTGAGACAGTATAATATGCAGATAAGTGGATGGAGTGAGTCCTAATTAACACAGACAGACAAGAATACAGAAAGGTGAGAAAGGACTTGCTGGGGAAAAATCGAGGAAGCTTAACTGATTTAAAACTACAACCTGAGTTTTCGTACAGCATACAGTTATACTGGAGCAGGCTATTACACAATTTAAACAAGATATTACCAGATTCCTTCCTATGCAAGTTAAATTACACATTATGACCAAAACAAAAAATTTAAAAGTAATGTGGGGTTGTTCATCCATTACTGTATCATGGATACCATGAAAGAAAGCCATAGTTCTGTACTTATACTACTAAACTGATGCTACACATAGGAACATGTAGCACATAAGGAGTAACACATATGCCCCCAGCAAAACCGCAGAACAATGGGGCGACTGGGAAAAACAAACTTATAACAGGCAGAGGAACAGTTTCTTCTGCCGGAGTGATAAACACAGTGAATCAGAAAATAATGAAAGAAGCAAGTCATCCATTACTTTCAAAAAACAGCATGAGAAAGTATGGGGAAAACAGTGGACTTGATACAGAAAGACTGGACAAAATGGACAGGAAGCTAGATTTAAGCATTTTTAAGGTAACTTATGTCAATGGAAATATTCACTAAAGCTGAAATTATAAGAAATAAAGAATGCTGGATGTGTGATGGAAGGCTTGTTTAGCTAATGCATTAGATATAATTATACCATGTTATCATAGTACTGACATAATGCCTTACGGAAATGTGCAACAGTACTTGCTACATCTGTGTAAAAGTCACCATTAACCATGATGTATGGAAATAGGGGTGAGCTGCATGAACTGAATGACCTTACCACTGGATGCAGTTGACACAGACAAAAGTCAGGCAAACCATGACAGATTTCTACGAAAAATGGAGGACAAAGAACATATCTGCAGAACATATGGCAGAAACAGTAAGCAAGTTAACTGCAATTAGTAAAATAAAAAAGGAAAATGAAAAGTGTGTGTGTGTGTGTGTGTGTGTGTGTGTGTGTGTGTGTGTGTGTGTGTGTGTGTGTGTGTGTGTGTGTGTGTGTGTGTGTACATAACACTGAGTTTCAAAACCACAAGACAAAATCATTGGAAATACACTACTACAAATCCTAAGAAAGCCAAAACTTTGAAAGAATGAAGGTAGCAATGCGCATGTCCGGAAGGCACCAGAAGATTTCCATGGATATAGTGCAAACACAAAAGCAAACTTCTACATTAATAAACATACATAAAACAAAGTAAACAACTTTTCCAATGTTTTTGCAGGGGACAAGACCCCCCTGCACCCCCACACCCCCTGCAAATTATATATACCAACTCCGAGATCGAACTACAGTGGAAAAAAGGGTTAATTTCCTGATCCTCACTTTATTGCGATCTGTATTTATGATCAGTAAACATTAAAAATTCCCCTCTTACATGTTATCTTACACTGAAGAAGATGGCTGTCTGATTTTACCACAATTTCCATTCCATTCCATTCCAGTGCCTTTCAGACATGCGCATTGCTACCTTTGTTCTTTCAAAGTTTTGGCTTTCTTAAGATTTGTAGTAGTATATTTCCAATTTTTCATCTCGTGATTTTGAAACTTGATGTTATGGTTTTTCAAAATATGAAAGTAAATCCATTTGTGCATATAGTGTGCAAGAGGTGGGAGACTGTATCAGGTATGTGTTAAAAAAGAACTGTAACCAATGGGTCATGAACGAAATCTGTACAAGGTGTCTTCAATAGCAGTACTGTAGGAACTTTGGAATGGATATATAACTCCTTACATTTTATTGCTTTAAACCTACCACAAGGCCACCCACCTATAGCTCACTAAAATACTATGTGAGTATTCAAAGTTCTTCCTGAAAACCAAATAGGTTATATGTCTTCTGCCTTTCCCATATCCTCTTATTTTGACAGACATTTGAACAACTTTATCAAATTTATTTGCCATCTCACCACAATTTTATACCGGATACTGTAATGCTGTTTGTCTTTCGGCTTTTCCTGGTTAGGGGGTCACCACAGCGGAACTCCAGTCCGCTAATGATTGGCATTAACGTTTTATAGTGCCGAGTTGCCAGCTCGATGCCCAACCTTCAACGAAGGCACGCCCATTCATGCATGTCTTTCGGAATGCCACTGGACCGCGGGGAGGACATGCAGACTCCACACAGAAGGCACTCCCCGCACACCAGCCGAGAATCGAACGGGAGAACGTCTTGCTGTGAGGCAACAACACTAGAAGTCTTTTAATTCCTTCAAATTAAATTTGATTGAATGTGGTTTTCAGTCAAAAAATATTGATTAAAAACTCCATGTGCTCTATCAAGAGAATTGCACCAGAAATATATTTGTTGTGGGGGACAAATCCTCTCACATCTCCTACATACTATTCCTTGCAGCCTTCTCTCAGTTCATCACAGAGACTGAGATCTGATTGACCAATTGGCCAATACACAGGTGACAGTGAAATATGAAACTATTGAACAAATCTTATGTCACAGTAGCTTGTATGAAAAGTATATCCCTTTCCTCCTGTACCTGATTGGAGCCAGAGTGAAAATTTCAGTCAGCTGACCTCATCAAGGTTAGCACATTGGCACAGTGGATAGTGTTGCTGCCCACAGAAGTTGGTTCTTCAGTCTAGTTTTCATCTGGGGTGCCATCTTAATGTCCTCCTTCTGTCTATGTGGGTTTTTGCAGGGTACATTGGTTTCCTCCTACATCCCAAAGACATACCACAGGTGAATTTGAGATTCTCCACATTACCCACAGGTGTGTGTGTGTGTGTGTGTGTGTGTGTGTGTGTGTGTGTGTGTGTGTGTGTGTGTGTGTGTGTGTGTGTGTGTGTGTGTGTGTGCGTGTGGGTGTGTGCGTGTGTGTACATGTGCTTGAAAAGAGAGACATACATCCTTTCAAATGCTTCTCTGTCTTGTTCTCTTGCAAAAATAAACTCCCCATGACCCTGAGTCAATTTAACCAGGCAATAAGAACATGAACAAGTTCCTACTTAACTGATGTACTTATTGAGAGAATGATCAATTCCCATTACAATGTGCACTTCAAACTTTAGCTTTTGGATATGACTTCACATAATATTACATTTTAATCCATATTGTTTTTTGAAAATGGTAGTATATTTATTTATTTCATTTCAATTACCCAGTAAGGGAAAGTACAGTTGTGTACACTTACCATAAATGTAGATGTTTGAGTGTATTCACTGATGCAGTCATCACATTTGGGTTATCTGTCTGCAGGTAGCCCTCAGCTGGCCTGAATACCAGAGTCTTTGGATTTCTGTGTCGGATGCTGTCTCTTCTTCCATGGCGTCAGGTTGTCAGGGGTACAAAATATGCAGCCGACACCATTACATCAGTTTTTCTTGCCCCAGATGTCAGGTGCCCCCAAAATAGGAAACAATTATATGGTATGGTACACACCCGGCAAAAAGCAAATACACATGATATAATACATGCCAAACAAGAAGGAAAGGTAGAGCCAAGAGAAGTCATGGGGCTGGAGGGAGGGTAACCAGGACTGCAACAGAGAATGCAATCAAACATCTACATTTATAATAAGTGTACACAACTGTACTATGTTCTTCATGTTTCACTGTTGCACTCATCACATTTGGGTTGATTCCCAAAGCTAAGGAAGGGAGGAGGAAGTTAAAGAGCATTAGGGCCAACTATTAATCCCTGCAAGACTGCAGTGGCAAATCCAGCTCTGGATTTAGAAAAAGATAGGCAAGTAGTAATGCTTGGTGAAGGTATGTACAGTGCTCCAGGTAGCAGCTTCTATGATGTCCCTGGTAGGGATCACTCTAAGAAATGCCACAGAGGTAGGTGCAGCCCTGGTGGAATGTGATCTTATCCCCTGTGGGGTAGGTTTTCCATGGTGCTTGTAGCAGAAATGGATGCAATGGGCTATCCATTTAGAAATGGTTTGCTTTGAAATAGCCTTCCCCTCTGCCCCTGCCCTCAAAGCTAACTAGCAGCTGTTCAGATTTTCTGATAGGCTTAGTCCTGTCCAAATAGAATCTAAGTAGTCTGTGCATGTCTAGAGAGTGCAGTATTCATTCCCCTTTGTTTTGTGGATTAGGGAAAAAAGTAGGCAAATGAATGGACTGATTTAGGGCCACAGAAGACACCGCCTTGGGCATAAAGGAAGGATTAGTCCTGAGGGAAACCCTGTCCGCATGGAAGATAATGATGGGTTCCACTGCCATGAGGGCCTGTAATTCAGACACTCGTCTAGCTGATGTAATGGCTAGAAGGAAGGCTGTTTTCCAAGAAAAGAATTTCAACTCTGCTGTAGCAGCTGGTTCAAAGTGGGGAACTGTGAGCTTTTCCAATACAAAGCTAAGGTCCCAGGCTGGAGAGGGAGCTCTCCTGGGGGGGGGGGGTCTTACATTTTTGGCCCCTCTAAGGAATTGCTTTAGTAAGAGAAGAGGGGTGGCTCAGTATTATAATGTGCTGAAATGGCAAAGGCATGAATTTTAATTGACGAGAAGGATAGACCCTTGTGGAACATTTCTGTTAAGTACTGTAGAATTATGAGGTAATCTGGGCACCGCTGTGCTCATCCGCTGAGCTAGGTTCCAGAAGCAGTATCTTTGCCACTTTTCAGCATAGGATTTTCTAG
Organism: Protopterus annectens; assembly: GCF_019279795.1. Lineage (NCBI taxonomy): Eukaryota > Metazoa > Chordata > Ceratodontiformes > Protopteridae > Protopterus > Protopterus annectens. The sequence goes on from NC_056728.1 coordinate 1,835,762,474, forward strand.
TACTAAGCCTCCTTGCCTCCAGAATGACATCCAGTACCTGCTTACTGAGGGATGCTAAGGGGGAGCTCAAGGAATTAGCCAGGCTGCAAGGTTCAGGGTTTGAAGCTGAGGGTGCAGAATCTGGCCCACCTGCTGGGACAACAGGGAAGGGGCCTGTGGCAGGTACCATGGTGGTAGCAGTGTCATACTGTGCAAGAGGAGGTACCAGTGCTGGCGTGGCCAGTCTGGTGCAATTAGTATTGTCCTTGGCTTGTCCTGTTTGATCTTTAGTAGGATCAGTATTGTCCTTGGCTTGTCCTGTTGGATCTTTAGTAGGACCTTCGAGAGGAGAGGCAGAGGAGGAAAGGCATAAACTGAGAGGCTTTCCCAGGTGAAGGACAGGGCATCCACTTTCCAAGCTTGGCTGTGGGGAGTTTGTGTGCAGAATTTGTGTAATTGGTAGTTTTGAGGGGAGGTAAACAGGTCTACCTCTGGAGTCCTCCATTTGTTCCTCAAGAGGTTGAATATTTTGGATTCTAGTTTCCATTTGTATGGGTCCATGAGATTTCTGCTTAGGTCATCTGCCAGTGAATTTAGTTTGCCTGGCAGGAATTGAGCTTGCAGGTGTACTTGGTAGCTCAAGGCTGTGTTCCACAGAGCCATGGCTAGTCTGCAGAGAGGGTACAAGTGGGTTCCCCCCTGCTTGTTTATGTACCACATAACTGTGGTGTTGTCTGTCTTTACCAATAGTTGTCCTGGAAGAATACGGTCTTTGAAGGCTGTCAGAGCATTCTGTACAGCTAACATTTCATTTTGATTGATATGCAGGTGCATCTGTCTTGGGTTCCATCTGCCCTGAATGCACTGCCCTGCCATGTTAGCCCCCCATGCATAGTCTGATGCATCTGTTGTTAGGGTTTGGGTGGCAGGGGGTAGAGTGAAAGGGAGTCCCTTGTTGTGGTAGCAGGCCTCTGCCCACCAAATGAACTTTGTCTTCATACAAGGAATGATAGAAATCATTGTTTCCAGGTCCTGAGAATGCTGACATCATAGGCTTTTTAGATGCCATTGGAGTTTCCTCATATGCAGTCTTGCATATGGAATTAATAAAATGCAAGAGGCCATGAACCCCAGGGCTTGCAGTATTTTCCTTGCAGATAGCTGGGATTTTGTGGCCAATAGTTTGAAGTAGGTTGTCAAATAAACTTGTTTCTCCAGAGTGAGGAATGCCATCTGGGAAGTTGTGTTCAAGCTTGCTCCCAGGAATACAATCTGTTGGCAGGGTACTAGGTGAGATTTCTTTTCATTGATGGTGTACCCCAGAGAGGTTAGAAGTTTCTTTATGAATGCCAGGTGTTGTAATAGCAAGTCCTGGCTTTCTGCCTGAATAAGACAATAGTTCAAGTATGGGTAAATTTGAATATTTCTCTGCCTGCAAAATGCAATGGCTGGAGCTAGACACTTTGTAAATACCCTGGGTGCAGTAGATAAGCCAAAGGGAAGTGCAGAGAACTGATAGTTCATGGAGCCTGCCCTGAAGAGTAGGTATTTCCTGCAAGATTCCCTTATTGGGACATGGGGTTAAGCTTCCTTTAAGTCAAGGGCTGCCAGCCAGGCATCCTTGGCTAGCATGGGAAGAAGCTGTTGCAGAGTTAGCATTTTGAATTTTGGAACTACCAGAAAGGTGTTGAGAATAGAGAGGTCCAGGATGGGATGCCATGAATTGTCTTTTCTGGGTACCAGAAAAAGTCTTGAATAAAAATCTTGTCCCCTTTGTTCTGCTGGGACAGGTTGGATAGCTCTGATATTGAGAAGAGAGACAACCTGCTGTTGGGCCTCCACCTATTGGTTTGGAGGTAGGTCTGGCCAACCATTTGAGGTTGGTAGTGTGTGGAAGTGGAATCTGTATCCTTGGGAAACTATGTTCAAAACCCTTTTGTCCTGGGTAATGAGTTCCCAGTATTTTGCATGCAGGGCGAGCTTTCCTCCTAAGGGACCAGGTAGTTGAGCAGGGCTTGGAAGGGTTAAGGTTAAGTCATTGTGCCATTTTTCCGTAGGGAGGTGGCTTACTACTCCCTGCTTTGAAATGGGAGCCCCCCACTGTTTAGGTCTGTGCATAGCCTGAGACTGTAGCCTAGGTGGTCTGCCGTTCCTGGGTTTGGACTGAGAAGGCCTAGAAGGGACTGGAAAGGACCAGTTCTTGGAAGGTCAATGCCTACTGAATCTGGGAGGCTGCACTTGTAGGAAATTTTTAACAGTTTGCGTAGATTTAGCTTTTTCCTCCATCCTTTTGAGGACTTCTTCTGCTTTGTTGCCAAAAAGGCAGTCTTGGTTTAAGGGAGCATCAAGTAATTTAGCTTTTACATGATCTGGCAAGTTTTGTTCCTTAAGCCAAGCATGCCTTCTAATTACAGACTCAGTGACAACAGCCCTGCAAGATGCTTCTAAAGCATCAAAACCACATTGCAAAGTATGTTTACCAACTTGTTCTGCAGAATGCATTAAATCCTGTAATTCCTTGTGTTCAGTACATTCAGGAATCAACATAATTTTCTGTTTAAGTAGCCCCATAACATGCTGCTGATACTTTAACATATGAAACTGGCAATTTAAAGCCCTAATGGCCAAAGTAGCAGAAGTGTATACCTTTTTACCACATCTGTCTAAGGCTCTAGAATCTCTATCAGAAGGGGTAGGATTTTTGGCAGCAGTAGCCTTAATGCCTTTTGGTCCTTGGGAAATGGTCTCTGGATCCACAGAAGGGTTCTTGAAGAGGAACTTGTGAAAGTCAGGTACTCTGTAGTACCTGTCAGGTTTTCTAGGAGCTGGAGGTAAAGTGTCTGGTGTAAGGCTAGATTCCAGGAAAGCATCATCTACAATGTCCAGAACAGGAGGGAAAGCTAAAGGCCTGTGTTGCAGTAGTAGTAAGAATTCCCCAAGTCTCTTTTTGGACTCAAAGTAATTGTGGCTTTCCCAGCGGAAATGGTCCCTAAGAGTGTGCAAAGTTTCACCAAAAGAAAAATCCTCTGGTGGGGAAGCAGAGGGAATAGAATCCTCTGCATCAGGATCCTCACAAGTAGATAAGGGCAAATCCTGGTAATCAGAAGGAGCAGAAATATCAGATTCCTGATCAGAAGAATCAGAAAGAAAATCAATTCTAGGTCTCTTAGAGGGGGAAGGCTGACTTCCCCTAATTAAGGTAATAAGGTCTTCAGCCATTCTAAGCAATTGTTTTTTAGGCATATGGGCCTAAGTCTGCGGTTTGGTCATTGGTTTTCTAGGTATGGTGTGAGGTTTTGGCCTGGAAGAAAATGATGGCGTCAGTTTAATATGAACGTCTGTAGGCCTGAATATACCCTCAGAAGCCGGTGCCTGCACAGCGGCTCTGGACCCATCCAAGGTAGAGACATCCTCAGGTTCCATAGTCGAAGAAGCATCTCGTGGAATACCAAATGGGTCTCAGTAGAGGCCTGCGAATCAGAAGTAGCGGGTATCAGGGGTTGCGAAAGCACATCACTGAGTACTGGTGGACTGGCGACTAGCTTAGCGGAAGCGTCGTTGGCAGTTTTTGACCTATGCGGTCTATCTCTGTCTTTATCCTTATGTTTTTTTCAGAATATCGGTAGTTGGATGGCTTGATGAAGCCATTTCGGAGTACACAGAATGGATACGAAAGTAATTAGCTGCAAAAATAGCCCAATGACGAATAGTTCTGGTGTTGAACAAGGCACAAAACCGACAACGAGGGATGTCGTGGTCTGGGCCTAAACAAGGAATGCAGTAGGAATGAAAATCTCTATGAGGTATTCGCTTTCCACAGGTAAGACAATTGTTAACTTTTACTGACATCGGTTAGAGCAAGAAAAAGGATCCCCAATGGGGTGCTTAGCTTTTTTTGAAGACTTCGGGTCTGAAACTCGAAAATGAAAATTTCTGGAGTCGGCCGACCGGCACTTGTGAACTGCTTCTGCTTCGGGCACCGCATGGCAAAAAAGACTGATATAATGGCGTCAGCTGCAAGTTTTATACCTGCAGGCAGATAACCCAAATATGATGACTGCAAAAGTGAAACACGAAGAACATCTAGTTGACAGACCCTTTTGAGACATGACCTGGGCCCAAAAGGCACAAGTGAACATATTTGACATTAGGACAAGAATAAAGTAGTTAACAAAATAGAAATAATATTTACAGTTTACGTATAGTAATTCTAATGAAATCAGTTAAGCTGATAGTCTGAGGCATTGCAGGTAATATACGTAACTACAGCACAAGACGTAAAGACTAACCCTTTTTTCTTTTTAGTATGAGCATTTAGTCAAGGTGACCATTTTGTTACAGGACCTAAGCTGGGACACTTGAGGGCCTCCCCGGGAGGCAAGGTCTGCAATCCCATTTTCCCAGCCCCCATGGGAGTGGAGATAGAGCAGCCATTTCATCTCACACCGGGGCAGGCAGGTTGGCCTCCCATCCTTCACCAGGCACTGTGGGGATGCTACTCTGTGAATAGCACCATCCAGGAGGCAAGACATCACATGCTAGGAGGCTTGAAGCGATGTACATTAGTCGGTGCCTGGCACCATGGGGGTGAGAGACTGAGGTGTGCTGTAAAAAGTGCAGAGATGGGGGGACCCAGGGCCATCTCCCCTGTGAGTTTGAAAGCCCTAGGTTCAAGGCAAAGTGGAGAACCGGTGTCATGGAAGTCTGGATGAGGGACTTGACTGAGGCTTGGTGACCGAGCAGAGTTCCATGAGGCTGGGAAGATCCCCTGAGAGGCTCCTAGAGCACGCATGACACTGCATGATTTGGCAGCAGTTAGGAGATATGTAACCCTGGAAAAGAACTATCTCTCCTGGGAAGAAGTGGAACCCCAGAGGGGATCAGCCCTGATGGAAGTCTGGAAGGGAGAGAGAGAGGTGGAAAGTGACTGGTATAGGACAGCTCTCACCTGGGTGAGGGGGTATGGACCATGCCCCCTCTGAGATGGAAGTCTTGAAGGGGAAGAGAGGCAGATAATGGCAGGGCTGTGTGAGCCCTTGCCTGGGTGAGGGAGGGGTCAGGCAAAGCTCCCCACAATGGAAGTCCTTAAGGGAGCGCTAGGCCAGACAACAGTGGGGCCCGGAGAGCTCCTGCCTGGATGAGTGGGGTCAGGAACAGCCCCCTATGATGGAAGTCCTTAAGGGAGCAACTGGCAGACAGTGGTGGGGCCTGGAATGCTCCTGCCTGGGTGAGTGGGGTCAGGCAGAGTTTCCCATGATGGAAGTCCTTGAGGAAGCACCAGGGTGGACAGCAGAGGAGTCTGGAGAGCTCCTGCCACAGTGAAGACATCCAACTTCACCCCATAGCCAACAGCATCCTTGAAATATCTCAAAGTCCCCAGAGCTGCTCTGGATGGGAAAGCAGGGGGACTTTGAAGCTTTCATGAGAGAAGATCTGCTCCTCAGTGGCCGAAGGAAGCACCAGAGAAGTGGATGGGATCAGAGGGAAGCTCCCCTGAGGAGGTCTGAGGGCATGAGCAATCCAGTAGAATTTGGCAGCCTGCACCAAACATGCAGGTGGCGGAGTCCCCTGACATAGGAGGCCGCAGCTGGGGAAGGTCTCTTGGTCAGGTCGAAGGGGAGGACTGAAAGGTTTGGCCCTGACAGAAGTTAGTACGGGAGCACTAGTCAGATGGGTGTAGGGCCTGGAGAGCTCCTGCCTGGGTGAGTGGGGTGAAACAGAATCCCCCACGATGGAAGACCTTGAGGGAGTGACTGACTGATGGTGGTAGGACCTGGAAGGTTCCTGCTAGTGCAAAGGCATCTGACCTTACCCCATACCCAATGGCATCCCCGACAAATCGCAAAGTCCCCAGAGCTGCTTAGGATAGGAAAGCAGGGGGACTGGCCACCCTAGGAAGCCAAGTCACCATTCCGACTGAGCGGTCTAAACTGGGACATTTCTGTGTCCCAAAGACAATGTTTGGGATTCCAGGACAGAGACTTCCAAACTGGGACTGTCCTGGAAAAAATTGGGACCATTGGTCACCTTCCATTTAGTCTTCTTCAATAAATGCTCCTTATTTTAGCTTTGAACAGTTCCAGAGTGATTTGCATTCTTGCTTCTGCTAGAAGATGATTTCCAAGTGGTTGAACCCAGCTTAGATAATAATATCTTTTCTCCTCGTGAACATTTTGAACTGGGGTCTCAGAAGTATTGGAGCTTCTTCCTGATCACCCCTTACTCCAGACATCTGTGTCCAATTTGCAATTCTGTTTAAAAGGTGAGCAATGTCTCATTTTTAGTATTTTACCATTGACAGGTAGACAACTGAGGCATTCTAGTAACTGGCAGTGATGAATTCACAAGTTCACAAGCAGATTTTATTTATAGCTGTTTGCATTTTATGCATGTTTGTGCTAGAGTGGAACATTATTAAGGGGATCCCATTCTCAATTTTGGAGATAAGGATGTTTCCTGCTAAGGCATTACCTGCAGGAGTAAGGAGGTGTAAACTTTTATAGCACAGCTATAACTGATCTGATCAGTGCTGTACATGTTTTTCCTATATACTATAATTTTAGGTTATCTGATGGTCATGTTTCTTTTTTGAGGAATCAGTGCTCTGATTGTCGTCATTTCATTGAAAGGCATAATTCTTAATCTGGAGCACGTTTCTTCCTTTACTTAGTAAACAATGAACAACACTGAAACTAAAGTTTGTAGCAGTAAGGCCCAACAAGCTAAATATATTGACTGAGAATAGAACTTCATGCAGAATTAATGTTTATCCCCAGAGGAATGTAGGGTGGGGTTCGGAAATCTAGAAGAACAAGATACAACTCATTTATAATTCAGATGGCAACAGCAGTCATACGCACCACAATAAAAAGCTGAAAGATATGCATTGTGCCTCAGAATACAAAGCAGTTTAAGCTTTACAAAAAGGTCACATGCCAAGCACTCACACAGTTACTGAGTAATATCTGTAAGCTAAAATGAATAGGCATCTATTGCAACAACTTACAAAAGGGATAAAAAAGAACAGAAATGTCTTCATTTATAATACCAAAGAGATGGAGCAAAAGAAACAGTAGATGACTAACAATTAAATTATTTTTATGTTGTGTCTTGAGGATGATTTTTTTATTTTTTATTTTCACTGTTGGTATTGTATAGGTATATTTCTGATTTAAAAAAAAACAGCAAATGTATATTATTCCAGCTCACCAGTCCTGCATAATTAAATCATTGTCTCAGACACAGACAGCATGGAAGGATTTTTTACAGAGATACATCTCCCTGTAGCGGCTGTGACTGAAATTACAACATATGATTATTTGCATGAGAAACATGACCAGACCTTCCAAACAGCTATAAGTTTTGCAAAAGCAATGATGCAAAACAGTCTTACCACAGCTTGCATATTTTCCTGTTAACTAGCCTGGCCTACTCTGTGATGTTAATCACAAATTCTCAAGACAACATCCACTTGCCGTGCAGTATCTCTGCTGTTCTCTGGCATATCAAGTTAATTGCTAGAGCACTGAGAGCAAATGCTATCCTGTAACTACCCTCTAACCACAACCGCCACATAAGAACATAATCACAAGGCCACGTGGCCCATGCCTGCCCTACACGATTAGATTTCATTGTTCACTTCTGTTCTGAGTCACTGATTTGAAATGTATAAATTCATTCACTAGCTGTCTAATTTCGACACACACTAGCTGTTTTATTTCGCTCTGATATATCCTAAATGTCTTTGCCTTTTATAGTGTCTATGTTTTCCTATTTTAGTCTGTTGAGTATATGCCTCATTTTCAAGATTTATGTACTAGTACTTTCCTTTGTGGGTTGGCTGGACTAGAGTTCCAAGTCTAAACTGTTACTACACTGCAGGCATGCTTCCATTTTTTTTGGGGGAGGGGTGTTGTACGTGTTCTACTACATGCTACTTTTTTCGTGAAGACAAGGAACAGACCTTCAAAAGCAGCAAGGAATACCCTTTAGTGGATAAAAAGCAACTGTTAAAAGAAAATTCACATTTTACTTTAAATATAAACAGTCTAAAGCAGCCTAGAAACTACTACATAAATCATAAAACAGTAGATAAGGCTCATTCTAAAATAGAACAAAAAGCATAGGTTAAATTTTCCACTGCACTGTGCTCTGCTATTTTAAGCAAAACTTGTCCCGCCTTCCTTTATTGCTGTTTTGAGCTTGTGTAACTTGGAGCTACTGTGCAGACCTGCCAGGAGTCACACAAGTGCATCTGTAGCTCTGTGGTTTTTGGCAGCTATTCACAGTAGTTGCTCCCACCCTTCCCCCTCCTTCCCAGCATGCGTGTGTGTGTGTGCGTACACACCCACACACATACTCTTTGTAAAGCAGAAAACAGGAAGGTTTTAAGTGCTCTGGTTGCTATAGGGAGCTGTAAGATGAAACCATTTCAGAACAGACAGCTTTTCTGCCTTATGTAATATTCAGTAGAAAACCAGAAAACAAAGCTTTCTTTTTTTCCTTGTATTGAGTCCATCTCCAAGCAGTTTCCTCCCTAATAAAATAACTAAATAAAACTTCATTTTTACATATCTTCAACAAGGCACATTACAGAACATAAATACACAAATCATATTAAAATAACAAACTGAAAGTATCCAATAAATAAAACAAAGCACGCTGAAAATGGGTGTTAGCAGTAGAAACAACCAGATATCACAGTAACTAGTAAATGTAAATGTATAAAGTCCCATGCATTACATTCTGATTTACAGCTAAGCTAAACTAGAGCCGCAGAAGTTAGCCATGGGAAAAAACTACACTACTATTTTGACATTACTTTCTTTTAAAGAAATAATATTGTTTGATAATTAGAAAGACGAGCTGCTTTAAACCTCATCCCATCCTTGCAGATACCCTCTCAGAGAGCCCTTTGGTGCAGTCTACTGGTCCTCTAGAGGCAAGGGGAAGCTCAACCACCCAGACAATGATCCTGTCCTTCAGAAAGTGACAGCAGCCATGTCTTTGTGCTGACACTTTACAGACACAGATGGAAAACAATGTAAGATGAGCTGACTGAGGCAGGATAACAACAGTGAAATTGCCCAACCCCTGTTGGCATAAGTAGACAAAACACATTTTGCCACTATTCCACAGTGGATAACCTGGGGCCTTCCTTTCCATTTGCAAAGCAATAATCTGGGGTGTAATAACTCAGTCTCTTGGCATGCAGTGAAAAACTACGGATGTTGAACTACTTGTTTTTGTAAAGATACGTTAGTTAGTTCTACCTTTGATGAAGTCTTGTGACTGCCATTAATGTACAGGCAACCCACAGACTAGTTAAACAACTTGTGTGCATGCGTGACTGTGTGAGAAAGGGTATTATGTACTAAGCAACTTCATGAGTGCACTGGCGAGAGAAACTTAAAAGTGAAAAACATACTATTATTATCTTTTACTTTATTATTCATTTGTTAACCAGGTAAATGCATTTAAGTATTCTTGTGTCTTTTCGGGGGTGACCTGTAGCTGGTTAAGAAACGTTATCTTATTTATTAAATAATTAATTAATTGATTATTTATTAACTTATTTACTTTTGTTGCCAGGCTATCCATGTGAGTTGTGGCCCATTTTCATGTGAGTCCTGAGAAGAAAGCTCCCTAACAATAAGACAATAATGTACAAATGTTTTACAGTGAATATAAAACTGATTTAATATTGCAAAGGTGTTAGACAAAAATAAATCATTTACAAAATTTAATAACATTTTAATTCACGGCACTGATAGAGACATGAATATGGTATACATGGAATTCTGCTAAAATACGTACTTTACAAATATCACGGTAATCTGTACAGAGATTTTAGTGGAAGCAGCATAGTCAAGGGGTAAGATGACGAGTAGGTAGCTGGGATTTTGTATCCAGTATTATAAGGAATATTGTGCTGAAGAGGGCAGAAGTAAATTCTCGGTTTTGAAAAGCAGTGTACTAACTCCCTACAAGTACAGCTGTTGTAGCTGTGTGCATTGTTAGTGTTGCTCTATGCATAGTTTTCATTACACATTTTTGATTGTGGCTGTTGGTTGTAAATATTGAAAGTATGGTACCTTCCACTGGAGCAGAAAAATAGTATTTTACATATAATATTTACATAGTGTACAAATAAAGGTGACTGTTAAATTATTTAGAATTGGCATGTGCATATATACATAATATACATAAGGCTTACTCTTTGACATATCTAGTGTTATTTCTTTTGTGGAAGTCATATTGAATATTGTCCCATTATCATTTGGTTAGTGTCACTGCCGTGGAGTCACATAGTGAGCAAATTGAAAGTAAGGAATTCAAATGCGCACAGACACACACACACACACACACACACACACACACACACACACACACACACACACACACACACTGAAATGTAGCATTCAAAGCACCCTGGGAAGAATCTCCCATAAACAAGCAATTATTTAGATAGGGATAAATCTGAATAACCTTTAATCAGCAATAAGCTATCACTACAGCCTGGCATTCTGTAAGCACTCTAGAGAGAGTGGATAAGCCAAAGGGCAAAGCAGTAATGTCCCCTAATATAAACTTTAGGTACGTGTGTGTGTGTGTGTGTGTGTGTGTGTGTGTGTGTGTGTGTGTGTGTGTGTGTGTGTGTGTGTGTGACTTTTTTTATAAGCATATGGAGGTACATATCTTTCAGATCTAGGGGCACCATGAAGTGCCCTTAAGGAATGAGTGGTAGAAGTCCTTGTAGAGTGAAAAATTTGAATGCTGGTACCTTTAAGAATATGTTTAAAGGAGAACCACATCCAGAGACTCAAAAAACATGTTTATTTCATCATGGTTTGGTGTTTCCTACATTTTAACACCACTCTGGGACTATTTACAGGTTTTTAGATATTTTTATATGTAATTTCTGAGTCTGGCCACATAGGGTCTGGCATCTTGAAGCAATCCTGATTGTTTAGTCTGCCTCTAGGTATCCCATAATTCAGTGCTTGTCTGTAAAAAATGACATCACGCAGGCCTCTTTCTTCCTAAAGCTCGTGTCACTGCACTGATTTTACATGCATACACTGCTGTCTTTCAGTCAGTTTTAAGTAATATTGATTACTTAAAACACAAACAGTGCAAATGCCACAGAACACACATTCAAAAGTGCTTTTCACTGCTGTTTCTTTTTAGAATGGCTAAACCACAGTCTTTTGTGAAGCCTGAATTTGTACGACCTTGACTCATCTCCCATCCCCTTCACATCTAACTTCTCTGGTGCTAAGGATAATTTGAGCTGTTACCTACTGTGATTGACAGCTCACAGCAGGAGACTTGACTCATGTACTGTTTCCTTGTTCTAGCCTTTACTTTTTATATGGGTAGGGGAAGGACCAGAGAGCTGTGACATCACAGCATGGGTGGGTTTTTTATGATGGTAGTGGTGATGTCAGTTTGAGGAGGGAAATAGCCAGAAAACTACCTATATCCAGTGGCCTTGATGACACCAGTGAATTGGAGACTTTTCCAGTCCAGGACAAAATTTTTTTTTGAAAGTGAAACCAACACAGTAAGGTACTGTTCTAGTGTACAGAAACAATAAATTTAAAATAGTTTAAATGCTGTATTGTTGTTTATTCATAGCAGGGACATTAAACAGGGAGAAAAAAGACAGAGAAGTTGAGCATTTAATAACAGAATCCCATTGTTGTCCTTTAACTCATTCACTCCAATGGAGCTCAAGAAGTTTGCATTATAACTTCCAATGAGTGGAGCCTAAGACTTTTGACAGAATCAAATTATGTCCACACATTTCAAACAAATCCTCATTTCTCTAGAACCATAGAGGCTATGAAAGAAGTATAAATGGCAAACTATTCAGCACAAACTATTTTTATAGTGGTAGTATTCTTTAGGTTCTACTGCTAATCATTAGCGGACTGGAGTTCCGCTGTGGCGACCCCTAACCGGGAAAAGCCGAAAGAAGAACAGTATTCTTTAGGTTCTAGGTCTTAAACTGAAGACACAGTAAACATGCTAACTATTATGGTTGTAATATTTTGTAAACAACTTAACTGTATTTCACCAATCATTCAAGTTACACATATACTGTCAACAGCATATTGTTCATCTAGCTGAGAGCGTTTATATGAGGCTGAGGAGTTCTGTCTGTTTTACTTGGTTGTTGATATATTTAGAAAAATGTGAAAATTATATGTATATAAATTTATACCATAAAAACAACATTTATTATTTCTTTACCTGCACTAAACAGAGGTCAAATATTAATGCAGTTGAGTTTGCCACTGTGTAAGCTTTAAGATGGAATCTTTCAAAACCTTTTATATAACATGGTTTTGGAATTATTGATGCAAATATGAATAAGCAATATTTGACGCCTAAAGGCATCAGTAGAAGTTAACTGCAGATGCACCTGGAGGCATCACTCAGATGTAATGCATTAATAAGGAAATCTCCAAAATGGCCTTCCAAGGCCCATCCTCTTCTCCTTCTCCTTCTCCTTCTCCTTCTTCTTCTTCTTCTTCTTCTTCAAGAAGAATGTGCATTAAAACCCTGTGCCTTCTTCTCCCAAGGGAACTTTTTCTATGGCCTCTTTGGTTAGTATATTTTTTTATAAAATGAGGTATTAACTGCAACCGATCTTGAAGAACTAGTGGAATACCTATGAACACAGGTTTTAATTGGAAATAAAGACTGTTGCCATTTCTTATATTGATTAGCACTCACCTTCTCTAAATGATTTATTTCCATCATGTAAAAAAGTGCTGTCCAGTTTTTGGAAGGAGAAAAATGTATGGAAATGGGAGAAAGGGGTGGGACTGGGGTAGCTTATGGCAAAAGAGGGGGCAGCCAAGTTGAGTCATAGCTAAATACATGACAATAAATTTACAAACTGTTACAATTCTAGCAAACAACCAGACAGTGACCAGTGGTGAGAATCAAACCCTATATCTTGTGTCTGTGGGGTAAGGACCTTAAACATTACGTCAACCCTGCCCCCATACATCAACCCTAATGATCCCTCTGATGGGGTCTCACCCTTGAGGGCCACATGCTTTGCTCCAGGTTTTGCTTGTCATTCTATTTAATACTTGCCTTTTTTCCCCTTTGCCACATCTGGTGGGCTGTTTCCTGGGGTTGAAAGGCCAGGTTCTGGCAGGAAAATTTTATGTACATAGGCACAGAGGTCTAAACAATTGTCTGGCTGCCTGGGTGGCCTTAGACTTTTCCTCCAGATTTGTATGCACCTTAAAACTGGGGGTTATGAAGAGTAGATCCTTACTTAGGGGAGCACTGAGCATCTCCCTCTTTGCACTGTCTGCTAATGGCGTGAGCCTTAGTTAGGCATTTCTTCTAATAATGGACTCTCGTGTTGATGCCCTGCATAATGGGTTCAGAGCAATATAACTATGTTTCTAAGAATGCTTTAATAACTTGGGTGGAAAGGTCACACAAGCCAAGCAACTCTTGTCTCAAGTTTTTATCCTGTCTCTTTTACCTTAGTCTTTATCTGCTCCAATGGGTTTGTTGATAAAAAAGCACATAGAATCTGACAGTTTAGAAAACTGAAGGCTAGGGTACCAAATCTGTCAAGACCTCTGTCGTTCTTGTCATTTGGGATATGGTTCCTGGTAGAAACCAAGACTGGTCTCTTGCTAGAATCCAGGATACCACATCTGAATCACCTAATGAGTTATTGTACAAGTAATTATGGGAATCCTTGACCTTCTAAAACCAGTTAGGCTTCCTAGGAGGAGGGGGGAGGGAGTTGGGCTCTACTGACACATTAAGAAACCCATCTCTCAGGACAGCTAGTACTGGAGGGATAGACAGCGGCCTACATTCAGGAAGAACCATGATTCCCATATATTTCTGTTGGCCTTCAGAATGTTCTTCGGATAGCCACTGTAAAGTATATCTCCAAAGGAGCTGTCCTTTGGTGAAGAGGCAGAGGACAGGGTGCCTTTGGTGTCCAAATCCAGGTTCTCTGCTGCTGGGAACTTGCCCACATATGCCAGCTTACTAGCTTCCACGTCAGTGTTGTCAGATTCTTCCAGTGGAGGAGATACTTTTCTTTTCTTAGAAGCAGCTCCAGACACCAAATGTGAATCCAATGCAGGCCTCCTGGACCTAATAAAAGGCTTAAAGCTTTTGGCCAGCTGGACTGGAGAATCCAAAGAAGAAGCTTGGGATTGGGTTGGGTTTAGGCACTGTCTGGCTTAGGCTGAGGCAAACTAGGTTGCACTTGCTTAACTTTCTGTGCTTTGTATTGCCAGGCCCAGAAATGGCCATCTTTGAGGCCTAGGATCGAGTGCGGAGAACCCAAACTTTAATGAAGTTGCTGTAAATTTCCTCATGTACAAAGAACCTAGGGATCCCGCCTTACCCCTTAGTGATCAAGATGCAAGTTTCTGATACTGATGAGTCTTTGGCAGCCAAAGCGGTCTTGGGAATTTTAGTTGGGGAAGACATTCCAGAAACCAAAGGCATAGTTGCCTGTGATGCAGTTTATCCAGAGGCTGCAACCAATACACAGTCTGGAGGCAAAAAATACAGCCACCATGGGACCTGATAACATCCCAAGCTGCATCCTACATGAACTCAGGCAGGAACTTGCAACACCATTAGGCTCCCTAGTCAATGAAAGCCTGAGTACCAGCTTCTTCCCAGCTGAGTGGAGGACAGCCACTGTCTTCCCTTTGCACAAAGGTGGAGTGTCCACTGATCCGGGAAATTATAGACCCATCAGCCCAACTAGCCTAATCTGCAAGACTATGGAACAGATTATCATGGACCTCATTAACAAAGACATTGGAAACCTCCAAACACTCAATCCCACACAGTTTGGCTTTGTCAAGGGGAGGTCATGTCTGTTAAATATGGTCGACTTCTTTGAGACAGTCACCAAAGCCATGGATGAAGGGAAGATGGTGCACACTTCCTACCTTGACTTGGCCAAAGCCTTCGAAACTATACCCCTCTTGGGCATAACAGATAAACTATCTCAACTAGGCATCAGTCTATATGTTACCAGATGGGTAGCTAACTTGGTCACTGATAGAACCCACCTAGTCAAAATAGGGGAAGCTACCTCAAACAGTAGACCTGTAACAAGCAGTGTACCCCAGGGTTCGGTCTTGGAGCCTCTGTTATTTTGGATATACTTTTCTGAGGTGCAAGCCAAAACCAGTGGGCTATGGCTGACCAAGTTTCCAGATGACTGCAAGCTGGGTGCTGTCATTATTTTCCCTAGTGATGTGGACATCCTCCAAGAAGTTCTCTCCCAAATAAATGACTGGTGCCAGAAACATGGCCCCAAGCCGAATGCCAAAAAAATGTATCATTACCTTTGGGGAGAGTGACATCCCCACAAATTATCCAACTAATAACAATGTCCTAAGCATGCAATCAATTGTGAGGGATTTGGACACCCAGGTTGATAACAACCTCACTTTTGACCACCATGTTGCTTCCGTTGTACGGAAACCTTTCTATATGGCCCACCTCATAAGTAAAGGTATCTCATCCAGGGACAAGAAGGTCATAACATCCCTGTATTCTTCCCTTATAAGGCCCATTATTGAGAACAATGCCCCATTTGGCATTTACCTCACAAAGCACAGGCAGCAGCTGGAGAGACCACTGAGGTTTCTCATCAGGAGAATCTAGGGGCTCAAAAATCTACCATACACGGATAGGCTAAAAGCCCTATCCTTCTACACAGTTTCATACAGACTCCTCAGAGATGACCTCTGTCTGGCATATAAGGTGATCTTGGACCCTGCCTTGATGGGACTGCTGCAAATCCGCAAGTCAAGCTCCACTCCAGTAACCCATACACATGGCTTCAACCTGGTCTGTGACATCAATAGGACTTGTTGGTGGGACAGATTTATGTCCCAGAGACTCTCCCATCTGTGGAATAGACTCTCTCTCCACATCAAGCAGAGAACCTCTTTACCCCTTTTTAAGCGCAAGCTGGACAACTGGATGGGAAACAGAAAATACATCCCTGGGATTCCACTCGTGTCTCTGCTGGACAGGGGCATCTGGTGCTGACTTGTCTAAACATGGGCTAAACTTGTGGCTAAGCTTATAAGGGCCTCAGGACCAATAGCCTTGTAACTTCCTATGGTCCTATGGAGTCCAGGGCTGCAAAATCACCTCACCTTGTACAGAATCACCAGGCCTTGGGAAACCCAAGTTGCTGGTCACAGCCTCAGTTTCCCTATTCTCCTTCCTTTTTTCTGAATGCTTTTTTAGGGCAAAGACTCCCAGAGGATATGGTGGCCTAAAACCATGCATGTCACCCCTTTTTGGGAGAAATCTCCTGGAGAGATATCTGACAACATCAGATTGTCCTCAGGGTGAGCAATGCACAGTGTAGACAAGAGTCCTCATCATGCCCCTGGGACAAGACAAAAGAGGCACTTTCTATGGAAAGCTTTATGCGGATTCTGTTCATCATAAATTAAGCAGTTATTGACTTTAACAGTAATTTCCTGACAACTATATTCCAAATCAGACATTGACTAAAGAACAGAAAAAGAGTCTTATTGACACTGTGAAAAGCTTATAACAAATACTAACTGCATGTCAAGAAAGACCTGAAGATGATGCCAGCCAACTCGCCCTTTAATCCACCAACATCTTCACATGAGAAAGATGGCTTGGGTTGGAGGACTGTGGGAATGTAGTATTCCGGAAGACTGGCTGTCTGCATTCACCAATGTGTCCATTCAGTAATTTACATGTTCAGTAAAATATACCACAGTTTGCATTGTTGAGCAAATAAATGTTCAGCAAAGTGAACTGTTTCCGTAACTGGTTCACAGAGAGAGTGATAAGACAAGGGGCTTGGGGTGCTTTCCAAAGACTCAGCTCTGTAAGTGGCTTATGTGCTGTCCAGTCTGGGTGTGGAAGTTGAAAGCCCATACCCTGGACTGTAGTGCATATTTTCTGGGGCCAGGTTGTACTTTGTGAAGTAATTATTGAAACAGACTTGGTCATCATTAGTTGGCAGTGGCAGGATTCAAACATTATTACTGCCAGTCATCCTAATATCATAATGAGTGGCATCCTGTTACCTGGGTGTCATATTGGTGGCAGTGATGTACCCCTCTGTCACATTTGGTAGCAGTGATGTCATCGCTCCATTACATTTGGTCGCAGTGGTCCCAACTCCCTAGTACAAAGCTATTCACAAAAAGTCCTAGGCTATAGGAAGCACCCAGGTCCTGATTACAGCTCTTTACTTCAGGTAAATCTTCCAGGTATATGTTTTAGATAGGTATCTGACATATAGCCAGTGTGCATCAGGTATGTGGTGCATAGGTAAGTGCTTTATGATTACTGTACATTGGAGTATGCAGTGAGACAACATGTGATGTATAACTGCCCACATGTGTTACACGGTAGGTAGGTAGGTAAATAAGTGATATATAGCTACTGTACATGGGGTATGCAGCAAGTATTTAAGTGATCTATAACTAGTGTACACGGGGTATGCCGTAAGTAGGTAAATGAAATATAACTATTATATATGGGCTATGCAGTAGGCATGTAGGTAAGTGATCTATGACTTATAAACTATAAGTACTGTACATGGGGTATGCATCAAGTAGTTACATGATCTATGACTATTACATATGGGCTGTGCGGTAAGAAGGTAGGTAGTAGGTAAGTGATGTATAACAACTGCACATGGGGCATGATTTGGATAGGTAACTGATGTATATTTACGTATGTGGTGCATAAGTAATTACAACATAATTACTGTATATGTGGTATGCAGCAGGTAGTTGACTGATGTATAACTACTGTACATGGGTTATTCAGTAGTTCAGTAAGTGATGTGCTATTACAGTAAATGGAATATGTAGTAAATACAAATAAGTAAGTGTAAGTGATATATAACTAAAGTACACAGAGTATGCAATAAATGAAGTAGGTGGGTAAGTCATATAGCAATACAATGATAAGGGGGATACATTAAGTACGTACGTAAGTGATGCATAACTACTCTACATGGAATAGGTGGTAGGTAACTGATGTGTAAGTACTGTACATTGGATATTTACTAGGTAGGTAAATGATATACATAGAGTATGCATTAAATGCAGTTAGAAGTTAACTGATACATGACTATGTGGAAGGTTGGTAAGTGATGTAGAACTATTGTTCATGGGGTATGTGGTAGGTAGGTGAGTGTTATACAACTACAGTGCATGGAATATGCAGTAAGTAGTTTATCTGGTTGTTACACTGGTGAGTGACGCACATCTACAGTAAATAGGATATGTAATAGGAAGATAAATTATGTGTTAGTGTTACTATTGTACATGGGGAATGTACTTGGTCAGTAATTGATGTATAACTACTATACATGGGGAATGCAGTTGGTCTATAAGTTAGGTATAACTACTGTATGTAGGGTAAGGGGCAGGCAGAGGGATGATGAATCACTACTGTTCATTAGATAGTTGGTAGGCACGTGAGTGATAATCACAGTACACTCAGTGTGCAATAAATGTAGTGGACACTTAAGTGATACATAACTACTCTACAAGGGGCATGTAGTAGGTAGAGTAACTGATGTATATCTACTGTACACAATATATGTAGTAGGCAGATTAGTGATATGTCACTGTTATAAATGGGATTTACCGCAGGTGGATAACTAACGTATAACTACTGTACATGGGCTACAGAGTAGGTAGTTAAGTGACATATGACTACTATACATGGAGTGCAAGGTAGTTGGAAAGGTAAGTGATCTATAACTATGGTACATGGGCTATGCAATAGATAGGTAAGTTATACATAACTACAGTGTGTGAAGTATGTGGTAGCCAGGTGAGTGGTAATTACTGTATATAAGAGAAGTGGTTAGTAGTTAAATTCTGCATAACTATAGCACATGAGGTATAATGTAAGTGGTGAATAAGCATAAGTTAGGCAGTAAGTTGGTGAGTGATGCATAATAGTACATGGTTTGTGCAGCAGACAAGTAAGAGCTGAACAACTGCAGGGTAAGCAGTAAGTAGGTGAGTGACATGTAACTACTCTAGAAGGCGCATGTAGTAGGTAGAGTAACTGATATATATCTACTGTACACAATATATGTAGTAAGCAGGTTAGTGATATGTCACTGTTATAAATGGGATTTACCACAGGTGGATAACTAACATATAACTACTGTATATGGGTTAGACAGGAGGTAGTTAAGTGATATGTAACTACTATACATGGAGTATGTGGTAGATATGTAAGTGATATATAATTATTGTACATGGGCTATGAGGAAGATAGGCAAGAAATGTATAACTACTGCACATGGGGAATGAGGTAGCAAGGTGAGTGGAGAACAACTACTGCACATGGGGTATGTGGTTAGTAGACAAGTGAGGTATAACTATTGTACACGGGGTGTGAGTAATGTGTTACTACAGTACTGGGTATGTAGCAGGTATTTAAGTGATGTATAACTACTGCACATGAGGTATGTAGTCGGTAGATAAATGAGGTATAACTACTCTGCATAGGGTATGAGAAATATGTAACTACAGTACGGGGGTATGTAGCAGGTATTTAAGTGATGCAGAACTACTGCACATGAGGTATGAGTAATGAGTAACTACAGCACTGGGGTATGTAGCTTGTATTTAAGTGATGTATAACTACTGCACATGAGGTATGAGTAATGAGTAACTACAGCACTGGGGTATGTAGCAGGTATTTAATTGATGTATAACTACTGCACATGAGGTATGAGTAATGAGTAACTACAGCACTGGGCTATGTAGCTTGTATTTAAGTGATGCAGAACTACTGCACATGAGGTATGAGTAATGAGTAACTACAGCACTGGGGTATGTAGCTTGTATTTAAGTGATGTATAACTACTGCACATGAGGTATGAGTAATGAGTAACTACAGCACTGGGGTATGTAGCTTGTATTTAAGTGATGCAGAACTACTGCACATGAGGTATGAGTAATGAGTAACTACAGCACTGGGGTATGTAGCAGGTATTTAAGTGATGCAGAACTACTGCACATGAGGTATGAGTAATGAGTAACTACAGCACTGGGGTATGTAGTAGGTATTTAAGTGATGCAGAACTACTGCACATGAGGTATGAGTAATGAGTAACTACAGCACTGGGGTATGTAGCAGGTATTTAAGTGATGTATAACTACTGCACATGAGGTATGAGTAATGAGTAACTACAGCACTGGGGTATGTAGCTTGTATTTAAGTGATGTATAACTACTGCACATGAGGTATGAGTAATGAGTAACTACAGCACTGGGGTATGTAGCTTGTATTTAAGTGATGCAGAACTACTGCACATGAGGTATGAGTAATGAGTAACTACAGCACTGGGGTATGTAGCAGGTATTTAAGTGATGTATAACTACTGCACATGAGGTATGAGTAATGAGTAACTACAGCACTGGGGTATGTAGCAGGTATTTAAGTGATGCAGAACTACTGCACATGAGGTATGAGTAATGAGTAACTACAGCACTGGGGTATGTAGGACGTATTTAAGTGATGTATAACATCTACCGACCACATAACCCAATGTGCAGTAAAGTGAGGTATAACTATTGTACATGGGGTATAAGTAATGAGTAACTACAGTACTGAGGTATGTAGCAGGTATTTAAGTGATGTCTAAGCACTGGTTTCATCCCAGCTGAATGGAAAAGGCCATTGTTATCCCCTTGTACAAAGGTGGTGCTTCCACTGACCCAAGGAACTACAGACCTATTAGCCTGACTAGCCTTATCTGCAAGGCCATGGACAGAATCATCATGTTCCTTATCAACAAGACATTGGTAACCTCCAAACACTTGATCCTACTCAATTTGGATTTGTCAAAGGGAGAGCTTTCCTGTTGAACATGGTGGACTTGTTCCAGGCAGTCACTGAGGCCCTTGATGATGGAAAAGCCCTTGATGAAGGGTAATCTGTGCATACAGCCTACCTAGACTTAGACAAGGCTTTTGACACTATCCCCAACTCAGGCATAATTGACAAACTCACCCAGCAAGGTGTCACCCCATATATCTTCAGATGAGTCGATAACTTGCTCAGTGATAGAACCTATATAGTCAAAATAGTAGAATCCACCTCCAACAGCAGACCTTTAACCAGTGGTGTTCCACAGAGATCAGTCCTGGGACCTCTACTAATTAGAATCTACTTCTCTGAAGTGAAAACTAAAACTAAAGGTCTGTGGCTGACAAAGTTTGCTGATGACTGCAAACTGGGAGCGGTCATAGACTCTCCAAACGATGTCAACATCCTACAAGAGGGTCTTACACAAACAAATGACTCATGCCAAAGTCATGACCTTAAACTGAATGCAAAAAAATGTATTATCATCCCTTTCAGTAAGAGTGATGTTCCTGCTAACTATCACATCAATAACACCCTAAGTATGTACTCAGTGGTGAGAGAACTGGGCACACTAGTTGACAGCAGTCTTACCTTTGATCACCATGTCTCCACAGTGGTAAGAAGGGCATTCAGTATTGCTCATCTCATAAGTAAGGGCATTGCCTCCATAACCTCTCTGTGATCTTCCCTCATCAGGCCAATAATTGAGTGCAGCGCCCCTTTTGGTATGTAACCTCTTCCAAGCACCTGAAGTAATTGGAGGGACCACAAAGGTTCCTCACAAGGATAAGTCAAGGTCTTTAGCATCTTGCCTATAAGAATCATCTGAAATTACTGCAACTTTATTCTGTTTCATACAGACTACTCAGAGGCGATCTCTGCCTTGCATATAAACCAGTCTCAGACCCTGCTTTCTTGGAAATGCTGCATACCCATAAGTCAAATGGTACACAGGTTACTCACTCTAATGGCCTTAACCTGATATGTGACATTAATATAACCTGCTGGAGAGACAGATTTGTCTCCCAGAGGTTGCCACATTTTTGGAACAGACTCCTGCTTCATGTCAAGCAGAAAACCCCATTGGTCCTCTTCAAATGCAATCTGGATGACTCGATGGGTAACTGTAAATTCACCTCAGGGGTTCCACCTATGCCCCTTTTGGACAGGGATGATAGGTGCTGATTGTGGAAATAAGGGTAAAACTTGGCTAGGCTTGTAAGGTCCCTAGGGTCAGTAGCCTAGTAACCTCCTATGATCCTATGATCCTTAACTACTGTAAATGAGGTATGTGGTCAGTAGACAAGTGAGGTATAACTACTGTACACGAAATATGAGTAATGAGTAACTACAGCACTGGGGTATTTAACAGGTATTTAAGTGATGTATAATTACTGCACATGGGGTATGTGGTCTGTTGATAAGTGGTGTATAACTACTGTACATGGGGTATGAGTAATGTGTTACTACAGTACTGGGGTATGTAACAAGTGTTTAAGTGATGTATAATTACTGTACATGGGGTATGTGGTTAGTAGATAAGTGAGGTATAACTGTTAAACATGGGGTGTGAGTAATGTGTAACTACAGTACTAGGGTATATAACAGGTCTTTAAGTGACATATAACTACTGCACATGGGGTATGTGGTCTGTTGATAAGTGATGTATAAGCACTGTTACTACAGTACTGGGCTATGTAGCTAGTACTTAAGTGATGTATAATTACTGCACATGGGGTATGTGGTCAGTAGATAAGTGAGGTATATCTGTTGTACATTGGGTATGAGTAATGCATTACTACAGTATTGGGGTATGTAGCAGGTATTTAAGTGATTTATTACTACTGCACATGGGGTATGCAGTCAGTAGATAAATGAGGTATAACTATTGTACATGGGTAGGGTTACCACCTGTCCCTGTTTGCGAGGAACAGTCCCACTTTGGGCAGTTGTGTCCTGCAAAAAGCCTAAAAAATGGCAAATGGCCTGAGATTTTAAGACAAAATATATTTCTTAAGTTTTCTTTAATAATTGCATAAAACAGTTATTTTGTATCTGAAACACATTGATGTTACATCAGATAGGATAAGCAACTCAATTGCTACAAAAATGAGCTTTTATTTTGGCAAAAAAGTGAAGTTCTGTCCTTTGCTCTGGCCGTGGGTATGTTTTGTCCTGCAAAATCTCACATTTCTACAACAAATGTCCCACTTTGGGCATTTGAAAAGGTGGCAACCTTATACATGGGGTATGACAAATATGTAACTACAGTACTTGGGTATGTAGCGGGTATTTAAGTGATATATAACTACTGCACATGGGGTATGTGGTCAATAGATAAGTTAGGAATAACTAATGTACATGGGGTATGAATAATGTGTTACTACAGTACTGGAGTATGTAGCTAGTACTTAAGTGATGTATAATTACTGCACATGGGGTATATGGTCAGTAGATAAGTGAGGTATAACTGTTGTACACTGGGTATGAGTAATGTGTTACTACGGTACTGGGGTATGTAGCAGGTATTTAAATGATGTACCACTAATGCACATGAGATATGTGGTTGGTAGATAAGTGAGGTATAACTATTGTACATGAGATATGTGCTGGGTAGATAAGTGAGGTATAACTATTGTACATGAGTAATGAGCAGGAGCAGCCTTAGGTCAACTGCTGCCCTAGGCAAAAGGGCTCCACAGCGCCTCCCACCACACCACCCAGTGCCCTCATCCTGGTCTACCTGCATCAAATAAATACTGGAAAAGCACCCCTACTAGAGGAGCGCCCTAGGCGGCCGCCTAGTTGGCCTATGCCTAAGGCCGGCTATGGTAATGAGTAACTACAGTACCGGGGTATGTGGCAGATATTTAAGTGATGCATAACTACTGTACATAGGGTATTTGGTTGGCAGATAAGTGAGGTATAACTGTTGTACATTGGGTATGAGTAATGTGTTACTACAGTACTAGGGTATGTAGGTAGTATTTAAGTAATGTATAATTACTGTACATGGGGTATGCAGCAGCAGCAGCTATGTAAAGCATATGTAACTGCATGAGTGAACTAGTGGGAATGACTGCTGACTGCGCAGAGCAAGATATGAGAGCCATTGCAAGAAGTTTATGGGTTTATACATGGTTGGAGGGAGAGGGTACTGTAGTGCACTAACCCTGAGCTGTGCTTCAGTGAAGTAATCAGAATCTTCTGCTGTGGAAAAGTTTGTAATGTCATAAGCTTTTGCAATAATTATGAAACAAGCACAGGAAGTCTTTGCAGCAGCAGTTTGGTTCCTCAGTTAAACACCCAGCTAAGCTATCTCCATCTCAGACAGATAAGATAAGTTTAACGTCTCATCTAATCAAAGACACATTTTGGAACACAACCCCCCCCATGTTGCCCCACAGTGTTAGCAATGGAACCTAAGCATCTAATGGGGGAAAGTTACCTTTTGATCTTTCAGTATCAGTGGCAAGTGGATTACACATTGAGACACTGACAGCTGATTAAGTTGCAGTTTAAGTTTCAAATTTTAAAGGAGAACTGCACCCAAAAACTGAATAAAAACATGTTTTTAGCAAATCTTGAACTTCTCTGCATTACTAATGTCTCTGTATCAAACTGAGTAATTGCCATTATTGTCTAATTTGTTATACCTCAAAATGACCCGAAATAAAGTTGCTATGGCTAATATGATTTTATTTGCAGTCAATGCCTTTGTCTTGATGATGTCATTGGGTTTGCTGTGGTCTTCTGTCTCAGTTTACAACATTGCTGTGACTGCCTGCTTTTCACTGTCAGCATCAATCTGCATTTTTAATTAGTTCCTTTGATTTTCATTTGTGGCTTTCTCTGTTACAGTATTTTAAGGAATGTTTGAATAGCAGGCTTGAGAATGTATTTAAGTTAATTGTTCTTTACAAAGTAACAACTGTAGTTCAGTGTTCAAGCGTGAGAAATCTGATCCCTGTGATTAATAGGCGTTACTTTGCTGAGATGGTTTGTGCTGTATTTACAGTTTTAAATACTGCAGCTAGAATTAAAGTCTTTGATGTTAATATTTTTTCCTCAACTCACTGACTTGTCTTAGCAAAACACTGTATGCAATGCAAAAATACCGTAACAAAACACTAGAAGAAACATACTTTTACAGAAAATATAGTGTAGAAAAAATGCAAAATTAAATACTGACAGACAGTAAGAAGAGTTAGATGACCATATTTTTGTTATTTGTGGCACTGAGAGTTTGAGTAGGGAAGATATTTGCATCTGAAAACTAAGCATGAAAGCCCTGCCTTTGTTCAGACTCCAGGTTATACTGCTTATCTGAGGCATGATGCTGTAATCTGTAACTGATTAGGCACATTAAAATGTCATTGTTTAGCAGGCATTGTTTTCTTAACGGCTCTGTAGTTGGGATAAGTTACCTAACTTAATTACTCTGCCACTCTTAGTAACCTTTGTGATGTAACAGATGAGACAAATGCAGGAAAGAAAGGCAAACCTACTTTTTAAATGATGCCTTTTCTGTATGTGAAGTATTATGGTTGGATTACAGGGAAGTAAAATAACTTTATGAAAGAAAAACTTGACTTTTGGGTGGAGTTCTCCTTTCAGTTAATTTCTGTCTGCTGTTCTTACAATATTTTACTGTTGCTCTTCATTTCTATATAGTTATTTTGTTACATTTGATCTTTGTCACACATGGCCTGGTCTGTGGTTAAAACAGATCATCTAGAATTACCCCCACTTGGTTAATACGCAAATTTATCTACCATCTAGTTGCATGTTTCTATGTTAGGAAATCCTGTTCTCTGTACATGAGTCACTTCTTCACCAGTAAGCCTTTCAGAACAGAGTCAAAGGGATTATACATGCCTTGGTGCAGCATTCTGACCACCTGACCGTTGCACACATTCTGTTATGTGGTCTAAGAAACTGGAAGGATATGACTGCCAAAAGCATTCCTTCACCTCTCCATGTTTCAAATGCCTTAAAGTGCAGTTATCAGTAGATATCAGAGGAATTATTTCACTATTTATTTCGGTGATTTCTCAGATGTTAACATCGTATTGACTAATGTGCAATTTCCTGCCATGTTGCCAAGGGTGTAGCCAGTTAAGCTCAATGTACCCAAGTACATTTTTTTGAGGGCCAAGATCACTAAGAACAGTCTTTAAAGTAAAGTTTGAGCATATATATGTAGACAATATGCTTACAGACAGGAATACTCTAAAAATTACTTTCTCATGATTGCTGGAGGCAACATATGAAAAAAAAACTGTACAGTTCTTAAGTCTATATTGTGCTTCATTGGAGAGATATGTACACTTTTAAATGTTATGTGCATGACAGGTCAACAATATGAAGTTTGTGTGCAAAACAAAAATAGTCAGCTACATGACTGCCTACTGCTACATGGACGCACCCTAGCTCAATTCATTAAATGACTAGTATTAGGAGACAAAATATAGATAAAAAATGAGATGTATGATTTACAGAATTATATGAGAACATACCTCACATCTGTAGCAGCTTTCATGGAATGTCTGTCCTAAGCATTCTATAGTGTACGTGTCTGCATCATTCTTTGGGATGATGGGCTCTTGGCAAACACAGCACACTGGAGCATAGGCCCTGTAAGAAAGGGGTTAAATAAGTTAAAAAAACAGGAAGGCAGCAGATGCTTTACTGAAGTATCTTCCTTATATACTACTATCAAACATTGTACATTACAGCATAAACTATTCAAAAAAGAAGCTAAGTTAGAATAAAATATTAGTAAATGCTTTATTTATATGTGATCCATGCAAACTAGCATATGTAATTCGAAAATTGGGAAAACATCATTTTCATTTACACTTGTTGCACTAATGTTTATTTTTAAGGTTATTGCCAATGGTTAGAGAACAAATCAACACTTTGCAGTGCTGAGAATACTAACAACACATGAAGCACAAAGGATAAACTTCAGCAAGGGAAACGCACATACCAAGGTCACTTTGCTGTGAAGATGAGTGTTTAACGGTGTTAGTATAAACAGTTAGGTATGTGGCCATTCAGTGCACTGCACTCTAGAAACTCCAGTAGCATCTTGCTGAAACATTAAATAATAAAACATCACTCTGACACCCTGACAGCTGTAAGCACAATGAGTGGTTATCTTAAGATGAGGCTCCTGTTTCCAGTAGAAAGCTATAAATTAGGACTGCACTAGTCACACTCCCTTACCCACTGAAGTTTATCTGAGGCAAGATTATTGCTAACTGAAAACTAGCTCTGATACCATCTCATGCACTGCTCCAGAAGAAAATGTAATTTTGTACAGGCACATAAAGTTGCCTGAGAATACATGACTAACATAAAACAGCTGTGGTTTGGAAGGGGCTGCCGATTATATGAATACGTACTCAAGTGACCACTTACTTTTGTGGTGACAGATCTTTCAGGGTTCATTATTCAGCATTCAGGTGGTCTACTCCAGTTTCCTTATGTTTCAAAATGGTACTTTTGAGTTAAGTTATTATACAGTCTTCCTATATACAACTAGAAGCTATGCGACAGCATGTATAGTTATTATTGGTCTGTTCTGTCCTTACAGCATGGCTAAGAACCTTATCTCCTATTGTCTGTGCCTTGCTAGCCTCATCTTTCATGCTACCCATGTGTCACATAAACTGTTCAAAGAGCTTTTACATAGTAATACATTTCAGTGTCATATGTGCAATGGTTTAAAAGTATTTTAGATAGACAGTTCTGCGATGAAAATGTTCAGAGAATTACTAACACACACACACACACACACACACACACACACACACACACACACACACACACACACACACACACACACACATATGGTTTGCTATCATAATCTTGAAATGACTTCCATCAAGCTCTCATGTTGTCGAACGAAAATACAGAAAATAACAGCATCGAAAAGGCACAACACCGAAACCAGTAATGTTGATCCATCCATATTCGACAAAGTCGACATTACCCAGTGTACCTTCCCTCCCAGAGAATTCCAACTAACGTTTTGCAGGGGGCAAGCCCCCCTGCACCCCCAGCTACTTATATATTATAACTCCGAGATCGCACTATAGTGATGAAAAGGGCAAAGTTCCCGATCCACAACGCAGTGCAATCTCCAATCAATATGTCAATGTCACAACAGCAAATGCACACTAGCATTCACTGTTGCTGGTTCGACATATTTTGAATTGCTGATATGCGACTTTGAAAACTGCATTTTGGCATTCAACGTTCGCAAAACGGCATTCAAAATTTTCAGTGTAATGATATATATATATATATATATATATATATATATATATATATATATATATATTATATATATATATATATATATATATATATATATATATATATATATATATATATATATATATATATATATATATATATATATATATATATATATATATATATATATATATATATATATATATATATATATATATATATATATATATATATATATATATATATATATATATATATATATATATATATATATATATATATATATATATATATATATATATATATATATATATATATATATATATATATATATATATATATATATATATATATATATATATATATATATATATATATATATATATATATATATATATATATATATATATATATATATATATATATATATATATATATATATATATATATATATATATATATATATATATATATATATATATATATATATATATATATATATATGTATATATATATATATATATATATATATATATATATGTATATATATATATATATGGGTCCCCTACAGAAGAACGACAGCTGAGAAGACCGAAACCCACATAACCGACACCACATGGTCAACAATCAAAATGCCGACAATGGGGAAATGGTATGTCTCCGTAGTGTGGAATGGAAACATTTGCATTCCTGCACTGTAGTGCGATCTCGGAGTTGGTATATTAAAGTTACGGGGGTGTAGGGTGGTGTAGCCTCCTGTTAGCACAAAAAAGGAAATTTTATTTTCCTTTTTTTGTGCAGTAGTCACATTGTTGGTGTTTCGATTGTCGACCATGTGGTGTCAGCTATGTGGGTGTTGGTGTTTTGTGTAGGTGATCCAGATATAGATATCTGTGTGTGTAAATATTTTTTTCTGGATATGACTGAGAACCTGTTTACTCAGAAAACCTTGATACCTACCGATAAAAGTCTTCAGCACACACAGCCTCATTCTGGTCATTCAGCGCAAACTGCTCGTCTTTGATATGCTTGTGGCACACAACGCAAGTGAAGCATTCTGGATGATACGCCTGGCCCATTGCACGTACAATATGCTTTTCAATCACTGCTTCACATTTTGCACATTTTTCCAATGTATCCTGCAAAACAAAATACAGATATAAACTGATAGAAAAACAGAAATGGAATATCAAATATTAGCATTAGGTTTAGATTTAATATTTCTCTGAAAGAATGCTGTTGATACACAACTTGAAATATTGTTAGCTTTTTTTTTCTTTTCTGTTTTGATGTGGCGTTTCTGCTGGGTGTTGAATTCAAACACTTATTGTGCTTGTTTCATAAGTTCTGCACGAGTTTACAACATCATAAACTTTTCCACAGCAGCAGGTTTTGATGACTTCACTGTCGTACAGAAAGTCATACTTAGACACGTTACCTAAGCAGGAAACACTACTTACTACCTAAAAGGCAGGACTGTCAGAAAAAAATAGTAATTATAAAAAACAGAAGTTGACAGCAGAAGATATAATTGTTTTACCTAAACCATTCCTTACTAAACTCTGACACAGTGAATCCCCATCAGACCAAAAAAAGGTGCTACATGAACATATTTGGAATACAGAGATAACATTAGAACTCTATAAAGAAATAAACTATGTTGTACAGTGTGACAACAATAAAATAAAACTCATTTGAGTATTAGGCATCAGTTTCCCAGTTTATTCTTACAACCTCCACAGGCTACATTAGTTAGCTGGCCCACCGTGCTGACTCTCTAAACTGCTGTCTTTAAACTACATTCATAAGCAAACTTTAATTCGTACTGCTCTTACAAGGTTTTGTCCTCTTTCCTGCTAGTAGCTATTATCCTTTTACACATTCTGTTTGAGTCAAACTGCCATAACTCTACATTTTATGTATCTGGAACTTAACTGTTCAAGGCCACTAAACACACATCTTTTTTTGTAGTGGTGACCCAGGGAACACTGCTTAAGTAGGTGGCTCATTCAGGGTCACACAGTATGCTATTGCAGGCAAAAGGAATCAAACCTGGGTTAGCAGGCAACTAATAGTCTTAACCATTTGCAATACCTATGCCATCTCTTTTTATCAGTCTGATACTCCTGTGTACTAAATTAAACTATGCATCTGTCAATCTAACAATTCATTCATTCATTTTTCTGTTGGATAACTGGGAAATGTCTAGTAGGAAGAATTCAACTGTTGTATGGTCAAGTGGAGAAAAAAAATGGCAAAACAATTACAGAATGAAAGCTAGAACAGTAATATATGCCTTAAGACAGATATTACAGAAAATAAGCAAACACATCAACAGAAGTACAGTGGTTCAGAACTGTCAAAAGCCCAGTTTTTAACCTCAGTGTGAATGGGAAGTAGAGTTAATTCTTACTCTTGAGCAGTGGTATCTTGGGGTGATTATTAATTAGGGGGTGTAGGGACAAAGCCTCATAAAATATCTGTCAAAAAGTCTTTTGTCAAGGTTTTAAAATAGTAGTTTTCACAGTTCTGAACATTCAGAACATTACCCCATTTCCTTATGGTGAACTGGAAGTTCTAATAATGATGCTACAAGCTAAATAGGAACAGTTAGACGGTAAATAAAGTCTGCATATGGTGACACATTTTCACACAAGAGTTGATCAAATAATGGCATAAACTGCATTGTTCATTAGTTTGCACTGCTCTATTTCTGTAGGCAAACACCAAACTTCATTTTATATGACAATTGTTCTTTTTACTCTTAAATGTACTTATCTAACTACACTAGTGTTGCCCTTACCATGGAAACTATTCAGAAATTATTAGCGTATAGCATTATAAGAAATAGTATGCTGAGTGGTTACATGTAGATTGGGGGTATTCAGAAACATAAGTAGCATGACTGTGCTACTGGAGAATTAGTGCAGTATGCATGGTATGCAAATGACTGCATAATGGCATGCAAATGACTGTCAAAATGCTAACAATATCAATCACATATGCAGATGATGAAATCAAACAAAGTACAAAATTAACATGATGAGCTGTGGTGGTCATCTGTTCTGAAAGCCATGACTTTTCTGCTGTGCTAGAGCTTTACTTACCTTATGGTGCAGAACTAGCAGAACAACACGTGTTAGCGGTCACCTTTGGAGCCACTATCTGCAGTTATGTACGTCATCACCCTCTGTGTCACAGGTCCGTCTGCCTGAAGCTGACATGCCATCACCTCCATGAACAGATCATTATCAACCACTACTGTGTGGTCAGAGGCACCATACTGGGGGATTAGTTGCCATGTGCTGCCCACCCATGGAATCAAGGCGATGCATAGACTACCCATCAAAAAGGACAAAGATGGTTCTGCAGCACTAACTGTCCTAACTACAAGGACCTTTCAGCATCTGACATGGCTAACATTGGGAGTTTGACTTTGCAAATCCTACACCAGCTCCTTGACATGATGCTGCAGCATGTAGAGAAGCTTCTATGGTTTCCATGGACAATAGAAAGAAAACCACCATTATGCAGATATTGTACTACCTAGTCCATTTTCCTGAGGTCCAAGGGCCCACTGATTGCACCCACATTGCCATCAAGACCCCATTTGCTCCATATGGCATCCAATATATTACCTAGAAGGACTGGAAGGACTTCTGCTCCATACAGTACCAGGTGGTGTGCAATGCACAGACTATTGTATACAATGTGTCTATGTGCCATCAAAGCAGTTTCTATGAATATCATAACTCACATATGTGCTAATACTACCAGCAATGTCTTCTAGTTGGCAGGTGCATAAACTACAATGGATATGCTATTCCTATGGATGTAGGCAGCAGGACACCCACAATGGTGTCTACTGTTGTGTATTGCAGGTGATGAAGGATATGCCCTGGAACCATAGCTGATCACCCCCATCAGATACTGGCTTTGACCAGTTCTCTACTGCTCAGTAACACAAGTGTTGCCATTAACATGGTTGCAATCATTTACGATGCATTCATCTCCAGGAACTCTCTTAATGACCACAGACAACACAACAGTGATGTGGCACGTAAACGGACAGAGAGGAATAATATTATACCCCCTCGCCAACTAGCCATGACTACCTGGGACATAGCTGTTCAGCAAAACTTTACCCTACAGACCACAACTGAACACAGTAGGACTCTCTGAGCAGATCCAAGTAGCCCAGGACAAGTAATCTTCCTGCACATAGACCATTACTGGGCAACTCCCCAAATAAATCTGTTTGCCTCCCATCTTAGCAGACAACTGAAACGGTTCAGTTTCAGAACACTTTGGAAAGTAGATGCATTCTCAATCCCTCTAATTTCCAAAGTCCCATAAAGATCAGGAAGGAACTTACCAATGATGTTTTTGACAGAGACAGCACTAGTTCTCTCACCTCATGCAGCTGGCCAGGGCCAATAACCAAAGACTTCCTCACAGAGTGTGCTTGATCACACAGGGTACTGAATCCTTGATTTACCCCAATATTCAAAAATCTCAATCAAACTATGTGGATGATAGGCTTTTGATTTCTTTTAGGCACCTTTTTCTGAGGACATGCAACAGGTGTTGAAAGAAGCAAGATGACCTGATGCCAAAACATACTTAGCCAAATCTAAAACAGTTTCTTTTTGGTGCCAAAATAGAGGACAGGACCCATTTCAAGTGAGGACATCTTTGGTTCTCCAGTACCTGTGCAAACTGCTCTGTTGTTGCCTAGCCCATAAGTCACTAATAATACACCACTTGAAAATTTCAGCCTGTCTGCCACTCGATCCCTCCTCTTCCTCCTTTGTCAAAAGTCAAACAATTTTTAAATTTCAGGGGTTTACATATCAAACCACCAAGAAAAAAGATGGCTCCTTCCTGTGACTTGAATTTTGTTCTGAAGATGCTAACACTGTCTCCCCTTGAATCTGCAGCCAGCTCCTGCCTAAAATATTTAACTTGAAAGACCATCCTGCTGGTAGCTCTAACTTCTGCTAGATGAGTATCATAGTTACAAGTTCTTATTTGATCTTTCACAAAGGCAGGGTGATTCTCAGAACCATCCATTCTTTTATGCCTAAAGTTGTCTCTGAATTTCTGAATTTTCTCTCATTCAGGCTGTCCAACTTCCTATTTTTTATCCTGACCCTCAAAAAAAGGGAGGTGATATACTCCATTGCCTGGGTGTCCACAGACAGCTGAGGTATTATTTGAACAAAACTAAAGATTTTAGGAAATAAAATTAAATTATTTTTGTGTACAATGATGGTAAGAAGACGGGACAGCTAGTATCTAACCAAATAATGTCTGGATGGCTTTCCCATGTTACTCAGTTCTGCTATTCTAACTATGGCTAAAACCCCCCTCAAAATGTCACTGCTCATTCATTCCGGTAGAGCAGTGGCTACTTCTGAGGCTGTCTGGAAAGGGGTGGATTCAAGATTTATTCTGGAAGCAGCTACTTAGTCCTCTGTTCATACATTCTCCAAATGTTACAACTTGGACTCTATTTCCATAGCCAGAGCAGGCTTCACTAAGAGTATCTTTCAGGTAATCCTGGACTATGATCCTCTTCCATCAGCCCTTTATTCCTGAGCTTTGGCAACAATCCCATATAGGTTTATGCTACGCAACAGTGATCCAATGAAGAACATAATACAGTTGTGTAGTTTAATTACCATAACAGTAGATGTTCAAATAGATTAATGTTGCAGTGCTAGAACCCTCCATTCCTTTTTATTTCCTTCTTTGGCTGGGTCACAGTATCCTTCTATCCTTCGCTTTCCTGCTATGATTATTATTTTGAGCTTGAGGCTTCAGCCTTCTTGTTTTAGACAAGAAAGTTCTGTGGTTTGGTGAGTCTGTATATCCAATAAACAGACTAAGAACCAGAAGCCAAAAATAACTAGTGGAGATCCAGGAGGCACACAAATCCAGCCAGGAACCACGCAGGCTAATAGCAACCACCAAAAGTATTTATTGAAACAGAAGAGCAGTCAAGTGCTTTCATCTTACATCAAGACTTCGTCAGAACTGCTGTTATCACATGAACCAGACACTATAAAGGAAATCCAGTAATCATGTGATTAAAACAAACCAATACTGACACATAATAGTGCAATTAAAACAAATGTGTGTTAAACATTTAAAATTAAAATAAAATTGCCATGAGTAGCCTAGTGTGACACTAGGTTAAAGCTTGTGCAAAGAAAAACATAAAATAATGTACATGTATAAATTACATATGTAGATTATTAGCATCACCCCTCCAATCTTTTTAATTTTAGGACTGGGGTGATAGAACAAAAATTGTTAAGCCTAGGGTGTGTGAGGACATCACATATCAAAATCCACATAAATTCCTTTTTGTTGAGATGTTCTTCAATACTGAAACCCCTTGGGTCACATTCCAAGTAATCTATCACAATAAACTTGAAATGGTGATCAGGAAAAGCTGAAATATGTCTGTACAATGCATTGACTACAAAGAACCTCTAACCATCTCAGCATCTCATGGACAAGGCTGGCAAGGAGATTTGTAAACTCTTGCAAGAAATATCCCAGATAACCTGATGGATGCTATACCAACAGACATATTAGGAGGAAATGGCAATTTGTTCTCACTGCTGGAACATATTCAGAGGAGTTAATTTCCTCACCCTGTAGGTTAGATAGCTTCAAGTTAGAAGAGAATCAGTTGGCTACATCCTCAGAGGTAAGGGAGGTGCTGGGTAATTTATGCTTGAACTGGGATATATTAACTTGTGTTAATCATTCAAGCCAGCTAGACACATAGTCCCTTTTCATGGGGTGAGTCAGGAGCAAAATCTAGTTAACCGAGTTGTTCAGAGTTCCATTGTAGGCAAACAGAGGCTTTGGGAATCAAGCCCAAGATAGTTGTAGGGTTTAGGTCTCACAGCACATAATGCTAGCCCTCTGCACCAAACTGACAGAATATAATGAAATCCATAAAGAATAATACTTTAGGTAAGCAATTCCTATTTTTTCTCTTTAATAGTTTTAAACGCTGCACCTCTGTTATGTAAATGCTGAAAAACACCATGTTTGCCATCTGACTCTTGCATTTGTCTTGTCTAAAGACTTGCTGTCCACGTTTGACCCAGTAACTGCAGTCAGGTGAGCTGTGAAGAGCAATTTGAGATTCTTTCCTAAAAGGCCTGAAAGTAAAACATCTAGAGATTTGTACAACCCTACCAAAAGACACACTGATGCTGTCATGTGCATATTCAGTGACAATATTCTACTGGTTTGCTATTATCTTTACATATCTGGTGCAGAATAAGTCACCTTTCCATCTCTGTTGACAGTAAGATGCTTCTGTTTTCCACAGAATGGCTAAGAGGAGCGCATAATATGCAAACAACTGCAGTCATGTTCTATACATTTTGGTTATTATTGATGAAATTTTGCACCACCACCTCCAGACTGCTGGGTAACTTACGGTTTGAATAAGATTCAGTTCCATGAAATGTTTCTAAGAAAAACACTTTCAGCACCCTGACTTTACCTTTTTCCCCCACTATTGTGCAACATGGAATTAGTACATATAATTTAGGGGTGTATGCCCCACATGGGGGGGTACAAGGAGGCCTTGCTTCCTGCAAAAAAGTTTTAGTGTTGGATCAGTGAAACTGTGCAATAGCAGAACTGTTTTGCAGGAATGGGACTTGCTGAAATTTCTGTTGGCAGGTTGACATGAATCTTTGCAAACTGTAGCACCCGGATTCAACTATTAAGTCTTACTAGTTTATATTCAAAGCACTATCCAGCACTGCATGCAGGGACTTTGCTTACAAAGGAAATTACTGAGAAGGAGGTATGTCTGCAGATCTAACATACAAGCACAGCTATTGCTGTATTACTTTAAAGCCTGGGTCAGACATTAACAAGAATGACAGCAGCCAGTGCCCTTGTCAGCCACTGTACCTCATTCCTGTGAAGCTCGTATTTCTGCAACTGCCCAAAAGAATCCCTCAAGGGCAGATGGTTTCTTCTGGTGTTATCAAGATATTTTGTTGGCAGCTTCCTTTGAGCTTGCATGACACAACGATGAAGGGTGGATGTTTTAGGCATGAGAGGTATCTGGACTCCTGAAAAGCTGTGCTGCTTGTGGTGAGCTCATAATAAGCTTAAGCAAATGGGAAGTTAAATAATTTTGTGCATTCACTAGGGGGGGATATTTTCTTCCCTCAGTTGACACCATTTATGTTATTTCTATGACCTTCTTCAACATACTAAGCCTTTCCCCTTCTGCCTGACTAACAGAATATTGTAACACTACTGTAATAGCTGAATATTCCTAGCCTCATCACAGAATGGGAAATATGACACTTGGTCACATGTCCTAAGAATGGTGATGTGCTTGGCTTGATACCCACTACTTTTCTTAATTTTGTTTTGCACAGTTTACAAACTACGTGGCAGCCTGCTGCTTCATACTGTTATCTAAAAAAAAAAAAACACTCAAGCTATAAATCTGAAACATTTTCCACTTTTCATAAATGGAAACTCCATCATGAACTTAAAAAGAAATCTGTTTTTATCATATATTTTTTATTTTACTGTTTATAGGGAGAAAAGCACCATGGGAATGAAAGTAACTGCATTTTCCACACTTATTTTACGGCATCTTAGGCACAATGAAAGTAGTTACAGACATATTGAAGCAGAAGTAACTTACACACAGAACACAATTTGTTGTAACAGGTAATACTTTGAAACAATGTAGAGTTATGCATTTATGCACAGATATAGGTAAGCTTAAGGAAAAGGAAGACTAATATAACACTTGGTTATACAGGGATGTGTGCAAGCACAAAAAATGTTAGTGAACAGGGGAGATTGGATGTCACTATAGAATGAGATTTTTTAGTGTTCACAATTCCGATTCTAAAGGAGACAAAGATGTTTAAGGCTGTCATGAATGATTTGGGGTTAATGTCACAACTTAAGGTTATAGGTAGACTGTCCCAGCATTTGAAAATGCGTACAGAGAAGTAATAATGTTGATTATTAGTATGTAGAGACCTGGTAACGAATTTATGAAGATGTAAGTGAGTGAGATGGGTAGTACCATGTAATAAAAATCAGAGGAGGGGACATTTTTCATGGTGATGTAATACTATGTTGATGACTTTTACAGTTCAGAGAGGTAATTTACTTTAGTATACAAGCCAACTATTGCACATGCTGCACAGTGGTAGTTTCTTGGGTTAACTAGAAGAAAACAATGAGTGAAGATATAGGATTCTTTGAGTTTGTTACATAGAACTGAACATAGTTCTGTAACAGTCATGGAACCATTGAAGAAGCTGGCAAGTAGAAAAAACTGTGGATGTGGGTAGTCTGGCTTGAGGTGTAACAAAATAGCAGGCACAATAAAGAGAGCCAGTCTGCAGTTCTACTGCCCGATGACCCAGGACATGTGGCTGTCAAAGTTGAACACAAGATCAAAAGTTACTCCAAATCGGTTGAGTGTAGACACTGTCACTACAAACGTTTGGTGTTTGAGTACTGTATCCAGTCCCACTGAAATAAGTGGTGGGCTTGGACATAATTGTGGTGCTTTCTATACGCTGTATGACAGAAGCAGGATGGCAAGAGTCAAATTTACTATTTACAAATATTGCAAACAGGACAGTCACAGGAATGGATCTCTGAGGACTACAAGGTTGACTGGCTGTGATGGAAAGATTTGGTTGAATCATTTTAATGGAATGTATATGGTGAGCTGCACAGTTAAAGAAAAAAAAAACAAGACATTACAGGAGGTAGGTAGGTAAGAGTTCCCTAATGCATTTGTATACTAACATTCAAACTGTGTATGCAGTTGCATCTGCCCAATACTTTAGATACACATGGGTTATAATATTTGGGCAATGAAGGAACTCTTTAGTTTCTTTAGGAAGTAGAAGCTGATACTGGGATAAGACTGAGAGATTTTGCAATACGAGAAGCTGAATTTGTTGTGGAATTAGTTATGAGTGTAATAAGTAGTGTTGATTGTGAGAGTTTAGAACAGTGTTGACAAAAATCAGAGGCTATGGTAAGCCATGTCAGATGGGTAAGAGTATGGGGTGTGTTGTCTACCTGGAGACAGAAATGAGCCAACAGAATGGCAAAATGATTTGAAGCTGTTTATGTACTGATATTATTGTGAGGTGCAGTCTTTTTTGATTTTGTAATTACTCTTGTTCTTAACATCATCCTGTTTCACTGCTTCAGTATAATAATTACATGGGATGTAATTCTAACTTGGAGGACATTACATGTAGCTTTGCTGAATTATCTTAAAATACTAATACAGCAACTACCCATGTCAGGTATGCATGTATGTATGTAAAAATATATGTATGTACCTAGATGTACTAGTGTATGGTTTTATGTACCTTTATATGCATGTATGTGTGTATTTATCTGGTTTACTATCATATTTCCGAATCGAACTCCGTCGACTGCACTTTTGTCAAACACAGAAATTCAAAAACGGTAATGTCGAACACCAAAAGCCAACCTAGGAATGGTTTTAACATGGGTTGAGATAGGTATTCACTGTTATTCCGAACTACAAACCTCTCCCCTATCTCGACCCATGTTAAAACCCATTCCTAGGTTGGCTTTTGGTGTTCGACATTACTGTTTTCGAATTTCTGTGTTCGACAAAAGTGCAGTCAACGGAGTTCAATTCAGAAATATAATAGTAAACCATGTATCCATATGCATGTATGTACATACATATCAGTGCATTCTTGTAAGTTTTGTCAGTTGGCTAGGATACACTAGACATAATGTTCATTTTCAGCATGACATTACTTATTGCACATTGAGATATGATAAATACATTAATAATTACAACAAACAGATACTGAATACTTTAACATTAGATTATAATTAAATAATAATGAAGATAGGGCAGCAGAAAACTTTACAATGCCAAGATATGCTACAACACAGTAAACAAGGAAGAATAGAACATAAGTTGTATAAGAGAAAAAACAAGTAGGGAATAAATTGTGTAATCAGTTGCAAGGCAATAAAAGTTGATATAAATGTGTAGCAACATGATATAGTCAACAGGATATCTATAAACTGAAAAAATATATAACAAAACTTAGTTTTAGTTAGTGCAACAGTAAGTCACTTAGGCCAAAGTGCACTGGTGAAGTCTAGAAAAAATGTGTGCTACACTGCAGACAGGTATAAAGTCAGAAGGGAGAAGTCCAATGCTATTACAGCAAAGCAGGAGAAGGTAGTTTCACGTCTTAGGAAAGTTGAGCATTAAGGAGTTGCTGATCGTGTGAAAAAGGGAAGTGGTAACTACCAACCATTTCCTGCGTCATGCACTGCTTCACAGGCTTGTGTTCTGCTGTTGTTATAAGTATTGGACTAGAGCAGGTAACACTCATCAGTGGAGAATCAGTGAAGTGTGCAATAAAACTAGTATCAATGTCTGTGTTTAGATGTAACTAGGATAATGCAACATTTGTTGTAAGAAGTTAAGTCGCTTAGCCAGTAATACTGCTGCAAAAGAGTCAAAACTACTGAGAATCTGGGATAAAAAGGAGAAATGCGAACCTCTGATGACAGTGAGAGGCATCTGAAGTACGTACTTTAACGGTTTTGTAGGCAATGATATAGTTTGTGTTTTAATCTTTGCAGTTTGTGATGTAGTTTTCAAAAGTGACTTCCCTTAGGTGAGGACAAGATGTTTACAAGTAGTAATCTGTAATGATTTTGAAATGCATGGCAAGGGGGATGAAAATATAAAATAATAATCTTTTTAGGCTATTTTGGTGGCTAAGGCAAAACAACACCATTTGTGACACAGCAGGCATTAGGTTTCACAAGATAAATATGAAAGCATTATCAAGCAAACAAATAAAATGAGCACCAAAGTGAAAGCCAAAAGCTGCCTGTGTTCAAACAAATGGACCAAAGATAATGAAGCAGGAACTCCATGGGCTCTCTTTAACCCAGTCAAAAAAAAAAGAAAACAACCAGTCACATCCAACATTAAAAGCGACTGACTACATCCTATATTAAAAACAACTAATCACATCTCCCATTTTATCAAAAAAGCCCCTAGTGCCGTGCAACAAAACCAAAAAAAAAAAAAAGAAAAGAAAAAATTAATATTATCATAACAAGATTTCCCATGAAATGATTAAGGTGAATTATGACTTCTTGTCATAAGTACTTGTATACACCTTGAAGTACAATTTCCTGGTCCAGTTTGCCTTGTTGCCCAATATCATTTATACTGAGGATACCGCCATACTGCGGTGGTGGTGCTGCGGTAGCTTTGTCGCCTCACAGTTAGACGTTGCCCGTTCGATTCTCAGTTAGAGCGTCTTCTATGTGGCAACATGCGTGAATGGGCATTCCTTCGTTGAAGGTTGTGCGTTAGGCCCGGCAAGCCAGCACGTAAAAATCTACTGCCAATCATTAGTGGACCGGAGTTCCACTGTGGCGACCCCTAACCGGGAAAAGCCGAAAGACACAAACAAACTGAGGATACCGCCATCTAAAAAGAGGTGTTGTGTGCATGATGCAGTATTGCACTGACAAAGCAGCATCAATTTTACATTCAGTTATTAATTAAAATTCATTACGGAGTACAGCGATCTCTGACCAGTTACTTAATGAAATGATGAGGTGAAATGCTGTTCTCCAGCCATGTTTATTATTTAGTGCAGCTCTAAATTATGTATGTAAGAAGGTATTCAAAGGCAAGAGAAATAATGACAGTTATATAATGCCATGCACACCACTTCTCTGAAAATGTCTCTAACTAAAAGTCATTTGAACAGCTGTCTGTATCTGTGAAATAAAGGACTGAAGTTAAGTTAGTTACCTCATCCAGGTAAACAGCACTTATTGTGAGACTTAGCTGCATGGCAATCAGAAGCTGTGACTATTTACTACCTCCTTAACAAGTGACATGTAGGTATTAACAGGAGACTCATGTAAGAGACTCTGAGCGCTGTACAGCTAGAAACTCTGAGCACTATACAGCTAGAAACTCTGAGGTCTGTACAGCTAGAAACTTTGAGGTCTGTACAGCTAACAACTCTGAGGTCTGTACAGCTAGAAACTCTGTCTGTACAGCTGACAACTCTCATCTATATGAATATGTTGAGAAATTTATGCAATTGTTGGTTTGTCTAAATATATTTATTTATTTATTCATTTATTTATTTATTCGCTATGAGCACTCAGCTGCAGGCTTGAATACTAGCTGGAGTATCTGTCTATAACTACTATTGCTTACTATAGCATTTTGAGTTCTTCTTAAGCTTGTGCATTCACATAAAGTCCTTAATTGATTAATTATTTAATCAATTGGCAAAGTGTGTAATTTATTGTTTTAATTTTGGCGCCCCTTTTTTACTCATCTGTATAAATAGATGTGCTAGAAATGTTATTTGTACTGTCTGATGAAGCGTGGTGGTGACCACGCGAAAGCGCTTACTCATTAAAATTGTTTTGTGCCTACACTTTGGATTCGTGATTATAACAGAAGGGAACCGTTTTTATCTCATTGACTGTGTCATGCTGGCTGTTCAGGAACTCTGAGTTGAATATAAGTATTTTCTGTTTTCGTGGTGGGAGTATCTGGTTGTTATTACCATTTTCTTGCTGTCTGTTACAGACACTCCCTTTGGCTGCCGGTGAAGAGTTTTTTTGTTGTTCATTATCCCTTACTCTATTTTCACCGTCCGCACATGATGGATACAACCAACATTGAATTGGACTACAATCCAGGGACGAGGGAAGCAGTGGTAAATCTAGAGGATCTATTGCACCTACAGGCTAACCCTTTATTGACTCTGGACCTTTCTCGTACTGAGTATACTATTCCTACCAATGAAGAGGGCTTTAACATGTCTGAATTCAACTCTGCATCCAAATCTCTTGAGGACGACATGTATAAATTACAGAGACTTGCCTGGCAAAGGCAACATTTGGAAGCATGCCTGCACTATTCGATCGTGCCCAGAGGAATGCGAGTGCTGTGCATGCCCTCCTATGGAGAGGCGCATCCAGTACTCCTCAAAAAATGGCAGGACTTGAACATCGATCTTGGTCACAGGTATATCAGGCTTTTGCTTGATTATTTTAAACCTATAGAAGTTGAACTTAGAGACAATGTTGATGTTAATTTTAAAGATCTTAGTCACCGCTTTCAAGCGGAATATTGTGTCCGTAGAATGCGCAACATCTGTCTACAAGTAAATGCATTCAGCGAGAGATTAAAGACAATTAAAATGCGAAAATTGCAGAGAGATTTTCAAGACTTTAAAACACGCCAGATATTTGTTTGGCCGAGAGGAAATAATTTAGTACAGAATGAAAATGGTATTGCCAATGAGAATGTGAACTGTTCACAGCCCTCTGTATCTGCAGAAGGCTTTGTTATTAATGCTAATAATGACAACAGTCATACGGTGAACATTCCCTCACTTTTTATTGCTACAGAAGGGACTAATAATGGTTCTGTTGTAACGGATACACCCCCTCCCAATCAATTAGCCTTGCGACAACCGGCAATTAGCTCAGGAGCCAGACCTAAAGATTCTAACATCATGGTTCCTTCAGGAACCTCTACATCCGAAAATTTTTTACCTTATCCGGTGAAACAGAGGTTTCAGAACAGAGGACGCTCCATGAGTTGAGGTCCAAGGAAAAGGAAGCTATCGACAGAACATTTTCAGCCGACAAGACGAACGAAAATGTGACTGACTTACTTTACAATTTTTCTGATTTTAATTTTTCTAAAGCGGACATTTCTCTTTTAAATCGTGGACTGAATTTTATCCCAGCTAGTACTGATAAATTGAGTGAAGTTTTAATTGATCTTAGACTGTTTTGTAGGCGAGTGGCATTGAAAATGTTTTTTAGAGATCATTCTGATTCTGCCAACAATACTGTTCTTAACATTCATAAAAAGAAAAGCACTTTTATGCCCCCATCCCCGCACAATGTAGAATGTTTTTTAAATCGTTGTGAACAGGATTTTTATGAGTTATTTTCCAAGAAGATAAAACCTGGTTTTTATAACTTAAATTTGGATGAATTTAATTCTTTGAAGTGTTTAAAGCAATGTAAAGAAATTTCCGTAAAACCAGCTGATAAAGGAGGGGGGATTGTGGTTTTAAACACTTCTGACTACAATTCCAACATGTGCTCCATGCTTAATGATGACGTAACTTATGTGAAACTGAAGCTATATGAAGTGAATACAATTATTAAGAATGTACATAATACACTATATGACCTACTTATGTGCAGACAAATAAGTGAAGAGATGTATAGATATTTACTCATAGACTACCCCACCATACCTATTATTAAAGGGCTCCCGAAGATCCATAAGAATACATATCCCATCCCACTGAGACCTATAGTGTCCGGTGATCATTGGGTGACTGCCAACATTTCCAGTTTTATAGAGTTTTTACTGAGACCAGTGGTTGATTCTTTCACCAGTATTCTGAAAGATACTTACCATTTGCTTGACTGTCTCTCGAAAATACATTTAGACATAGATAAACATGAATACATTCTCATAACTTTAGATGTGAAAAACCTTTTCACTTCAATTCCCAATGATTTGGGTATTGAAGCTGTACGTGACATATTAGTGACAGAAACGTCCTTCACAAGTGATAGGCAGCTACTCATAGGCCAACTACTTGATGTGGTTTTGACTAATAATGTATTCATGTTTTTGAATGATTACTATTTACAGAAATGGGGGGTAGCTATGGGCACCCCGTGTGCTAACACGTATTCCAATCTAGTTGTGTTAGCATGGGAGCGCCTACACCTTTTCACTCACCCACGATTTAAACAAATAAAAGCATATAAGCGTTTTGTGGATGATATTTTTATTATATGGGAAGGCACTGAGATGGATTTTAGGGAGTTTTTGAGTCATCTTGAAAGCACATCTACTTTTTTACGTTTCACGATGGAGAGTTCATCTGACTCCATAAACTTTCTAGACGTG
This sequence comes from Protopterus annectens, assembly GCF_019279795.1. NCBI lineage: Eukaryota > Metazoa > Chordata > Ceratodontiformes > Protopteridae > Protopterus > Protopterus annectens. Next base: position 1,835,806,686 of record NC_056728.1, read on the forward strand.
ACATTAACCATTACTAAGGATGGCACTATCAGTTCTACATTATATAGGAAACCGACCTGGAGGAACACGCTTTTAACATTTGACAGTATGCATCCCAGATATGTCTTCCCTGGCATTATAAAGAGCCAATTCATTAGAATAAAAAGACTCTGCAAAGACACTTGTAATTTACATCTAGAAGCAGATCGTCTAGAAAGTTTATTTAGAGAGAGAGGATATGATTCTAGCTTAATTTCAGCTATCAGAAGTAACATAATTGACAATACGCTGTCTGAGAATCAGCATATACATACCAGGAAAAGCAATAGTTTTATTAAACACAAAGAATTTATATCAGTAACTTTGAATTATACTAGTATTGTTAATGACATCAAGGGAATTTTTTACAAAAATTGGAAAATATTAACTATAGATCCCATGGTTAAGAAACTGGTAGGGGATAGACCCCACTTTATGTTTAAAAATAGTTTGAATCTGAAACAATTACTTTGTAACGACAAAAACAGTGTTGAAATTTCACCTTTGCTTTTTAGCCATAAGAGAGGCACGTTTCCCTGCTATAATTGTAAGAGATGTGGCTCTATTTCAAAAAAGATAGAATTCCAACACCCCACATTGAACTTTGTTTTTCAGCCCAAATTTTTTGCCAACTGTTGCACCAAGAATCTCATTTATCTCGCCACTTGTAAAAATTGTTCAGCTTTTTATGTAGGCTTAACTAAAAGATGCCTAAAAGATAGGATATATGGCCATCTGTATGATATTCGCAAGAAGAATGATTTAAATGCTCTAGCGAAACATACCATGGAATATCCTCTTCATGACTTTGAGTTCAGGGTACTTGAGATAGTGAGTTTAAACAAGAGATGTGGAGACAATGTGCTTTTGCTGAACAATAAGGAATTAAAATGGATTTTGAGATTAGCTGCACACATACCTCCAGGGATCAATAATCAGGTTTCGATTAAACCAGTGTTGGAAGATAGATGAGCCTTCCACACTGCTTCCTTTGATGTTCCTTTGTTGTTCTATGATACTCAGTTAACACACAAACATACATTTTTAACGACATATTTTATTAATTTATTAATTAATTTATTTATTTATTTATTTACATCCATCTATATATTTAATCCTGTTCATTCATCTTTTTATTAATGCATACATTCATTTATTTACCTATTTATAAATACATAATATTATATTTTTATATTTGCATTCATATTTATATGTATTTGAATGAATATTTACAGTGACTAGCTTCTACACATTTTAATAATAATTTAAATATAACATGCATCAACCCATTAATTTAATTTATTAAATCAATTTATTTAATATATATATAAGTATTTTATCTTCCCTGTTTGTACATAAAATATTGAGCTCCAACATACATATATTTATTTATTTATTTACTTATTTGATAAATTCATACACATTTTTTAATGGTTTTGATGCTACATAGTTTTTCATACTGTCATATATGAGTATCATCATGATATATATTTATATTTATAATTATTATCTAAATGGGAGTTTTTATTGTGAATATTTATTATGAACTTTTGTGCTTTTTTGTCATCTATATGAATATGTTGAGAAATTTATGCAATTGTTGGTTTGTCTAAATATATTTATTTATTTATTCATTTATTTATTTATTCGCTATGAGCACTCAGCTGCAGGCTTGAATACTAGCTGGAGTATCTGTCTATAACTACTATTGCTTACTATAGCATTTTGAGTTCTTCTTAAGCTTGTGCATTCACATAAAGTCCTTAATTGATTAATTATTTAATCAATTGGCAAAGTGTGTAATTTATTGTTTTAATTTTGGCGCCCCTTTTTTACTCATCTGTATAAATAGATGTGCTAGAAATGTTATTTGTACTGTCTGATGAAGCGTGGTGGTGACCACGCGAAAGCGCTTACTCATTAAAATTGTTTTGTGCCTACACTTTGGATTCGTGATTATAACAGAAGGGAACCGTTTTTATCTCATTGACTGTGTCATGCTGGCTGTTCAGGAACTCTGAGTTGAATATAAGTATTTTCTGTTTTCGTGGTGGGAGTATCTGGTTGTTATTACCATAAACAGCACTTATTGTCAGACTTAGCTGCATGGCAATCAGAAGCGGTGACTATTTACTACCTCCTTAACAAGTGACATGTAGGTATTAACAGGAGACTCATGTAAGAGACTCTGAGCGCTGTACAGCTAGAAACTCTGAGCACTATACAGCTAGAAACTCTGAGGTCTGTACAGCTAGAAACTTTGAGGTCTGTACAGCTAACAACTCTGAGGTCTGTACAGCTAGAAACTCTGTCTGTACAGCTGACAACTCTGAGCGCTGTACAGCTAGAAACTCTGAGCACTATACAGCTAGAAACTCTTGAGGTCTGTACAGCTAGAAACTCTGAGGTCTGTACACGTAGAAACTCTGAGGTCTGTACAGCTAACAACTCTGAGGTCTGTACAGCTAGAAACTCTGAGGTCTGTACAGCTGACAACTCTGAGCGCTGTACAACTAGAAACTCTGAGCGCTGTACAGCTAGAGAGTCTGAGCACTGTACACCTAGAGACTCTGAGCGCTGCACAGCTAGAAACTCTGAGGTCTGTACAGCTAGAGACTCTTGAGTGCTGTACAGCTAGAGACTCTGAGCGCTGTACACCTAGAAACTCTGAGCACTGTACACCTAGAAACTCTGAGCACTGTACAGCTAGAAGAAACTCTGAACGCTGTACAGCTAGAAAGTGGTCCATTACACAATACATTGTATACATTGTAGTGCAATATTGTTCACTGAAAACACAATAGTAAATATATATAGTTTTAATACTTTTAGGTTGTTATATTGTTTTCATTTTTTGGAAGCATTGGCATCTGGAAAGAACAGATAAACTGATAACAGAACAATTTCTCTGTCTACTGAAAAACAGTGCTGCATAGGAACGGAGCCCTTACAGTAAGCCTATTGGCAGTTTGTAAATGATATCTGAGCACAGAACCTTATTTTTAAACTGAATTACATGCCCCAGTATTCTTGCTTGTCTGATGTTGCTTATCTCTTTCATCATTTATCATGTTTTTCCTCTGCCTCCAGGCCTCCTGGTGCTTAATTAATTGTGCACAGTAATCATAAAAAGCAGCTTCACAGAAAGGTTCAATCATCCTTGTCCCGTGGGTTTCACTGCCATCTGACATTGTTTTTAATTAGTGCAGTCTGCTTTAGTTCCTGCAGTTCTCATAACCCATTTAATCTTACATCATACATCAAGAGTTGATTGTTCAATGACAGTTGTCACCACTATCCTCCAGCCACACCTGGAAATATCTCTGGTTTTGTTTCTGTTTTTTAAGGTATTACTGCACTAAGCAATAACATCTTATATTTTCAGTAAAGATATAAATATGAGAAAATAATTACCTTACTCCAATGCATCAGTAATACCAAAAGGCTTTCATTCAAGCTGTAGTCAATGTTGGCAGAGCTTCTTAAAAAAATCATTGAGGGCGGTTCCTCATTTTGGGTATGCTCCACATTACTTTAAGCAAGTTAAATGTGTCACAGCTAATTCCAGACGTTTTTTTTTTCATATTCAGGACAGCTTTTCTACTTAACAGCAAGCAATACAAATGATAATGAGACTAATGTTTACATAGTTCATTTTTACAGCTTATCATGTAAGTCATCAGAAGTGTGCAGCAGTTAAAACATGAAGCAATTGTTCTTTAACTAACAATTGTACCAGAACCTTACTGAACAGATTCTGTTATCTTGTTAATGTGTCCTACCAACATTACTACAGATACTGCTGTACCATAACACCCACTGTGTAAAAATACTGTTACACTAAATGCTCTATCATCACAAGGGATGACAATAAAAATATAGCTTACAGTATTTATTTATGACTTTCTTCACTAAATTTGCAAGTGTGTGAAAAAGCATTACCTTATAACATGGGTCGCACATAGGCCTTCCATTCTGGCTGTAATAGAGCAGCCCAGCCAGCGGTATATGACATAGCCGACATGTGAAGCAGTCCGTATGGTACAGTTTATTCATGGCTTCTATTGCTTGGCAGCTGAGTGCAATGGTTTTATGGCAAAATCCACAGATATCTGATGAGGAAATACAACATTTGGTCACATATTTTTATTTGCATTATGAACATACTGCCACATCTAAATATGATGGAGAGCCCCTTCCTTATGCAGCCAAAGCAAACAAGTATCATAAAATCCTCGTACTTTGTTACCTGTTTACATATCTCAAGTAGTAACTGTTTGGATAAAACATGCATATGCCTCATATGCTGTATATGTACTAAAAAAATTATCCAGAATATTCTTTAGATTTGTATGAGTTTCGCATGGTCTAAATACTATGTAGTATACTTCAAATGGCAGTCAGCTGTTAAACTATATATATTCTTTTCTTCTGTATTGGTGGTTTTGTTAAACTATATATAGTTCAGTGTTATGCAGTATATTTTTGCTATTAGCTCATGTTAATTGCCTGTGAAAAAGTATTTAATGTGGAGCTTTTCTCCCTGGACTTCTACTGAAAAGGGTCTTTGTACAGTCAGACTTTCCCTGTAATCATAACAATACAATAATGGCTCTTTGTCATTCAAAAACATGCACATCGAGTGGCCAGACTTTCTGTTGGAATACACTTAGATGACAGAGCAAAATACTTAAAAAATCAGGTACATTCTGCAAAACTAAGGAATCAGAAATGTACCTGATTTCCTGATTTTCCTTGTATTTCTGCACTATCCCAACTAAAATCTTAGCAGTATCAAAAAAAAAAAAAAAACGGCAATGGAGATTCTCTTTTTTTCCATTGCTTCTTCTGCACTGCACTGTGAGCAGTGTACAAGAGTGGAAATGTATGTCCCATACACATGCATAGTACATCAGTAAACAAGGAAGTATGTGGAGGAACACTACAGCATCCAAGACATTATTTAAGAGAGGTAAGCAATTTCTTTCTTAAATAACGTTATTGTATAATAGCAAAAATTCAATCTTGTTTGTGGGTATATCAGGATTGGATTTGTTTAATCACCCAGGCTTTGTCCTCATGATCAAACCACACCAATTGTGGGTAAAATCTTGATACACTCATGCACAGTCTTGGATTATTGCTTAAATATGCTTCCTGACTTGCATATTGAAATGATTTTTTACCCCCTGTAGAAGAGCAAAAAACATATTTCTTTCTGTGGAAAAATATTAAATGATAATATCCACCATGTTACAATTTCAAAGGCCTGTAAGTTTTTTTCTGCAAGAACAAAAGAAGACACATGAATGCACGTAATATATCTTAACCCATTGTTTACCAATATAAGGGCAAATCAGCTGTACATTAAGTTGGTCCTTTCACATCTGTTTGTGTCTGATAGCCTCGCATTCTGTGTCTTACTTAGATAAATAAACCAATGAGGGTCAGAGAAAAAATCCTGTAGAGATAGAAAGATGGAGATATTGACTACTGTCTTGGACCTGAAATTAAATAAGAATGTCAATGTGCTTATACTGTCAGTTGCCTGGCGATTATTACTAAAACCTTTACTCTTTCCAAGTATGATACTGTTTTGTAAGATATGAAATGTTATTTTCAGTCTCAAAAGTGAAACATGCATTTACAGAAAATGTGCTTGCAAGAGAGAGAGAGACAGAGAGAGAACCAAATGTGATGCATCTTGTGGAAACTGAAATTGGGCTTGCTGACAATTCCATCATAGCTTCATCACCAATGCAACTGACTGATTGAAGTCCTGTCCCTCATGTCAAGTCCTCATAAAGGAAAACAGCTAATTCACTCTCCCAAGGGTCATGTGATAAGGTTATACACAGCGAGAGATCACAGAACTGTAATTTATTCATGCTGCACGTCATTTCCTAGTGCCCATGGGCTGTGGATTCAGATCTCAGTCTCAAATTTCAAAGCACAACTGTTATCATGCAGCAACCAAAGTGAGAACCATAATACAGGCTGCCAAGCACCTTGCAACCAGTCTCAGTTTGCATGAACACTGACAGGAAGTAAATGGTGCAGCGGTATCATTGTTGCCTCACAGCAAGAGGTTCTCTTGTTTGATTCTCGGCTGGAGCGCCTTCTGTGTGGAGTCTGCATGTCCTCCCCATGGTCGAGTGGCGTTTGAAAGACATGCGTGAATGGGTGTGCCTTCGTTGAAGGTTGGGCATTGGGCTGCCACTCCGGCACTGTAAGTATCTACTGCCAATCATTAGCGGACCGGAGTTCTGCTGTGGTGACCCCTAAATGGGAAAAGCCGAAAGAAGAACAACAACAACCGACAGGAAGTAAATGGGCATGGCATGGCTTTTAGTGCTAACGTTAACACCATGATGTCTAAGCAAATGAAAATTGTAAGCAGAAGAATAAACGTACAAACCTATGTGTTTTTAAGTATCTGTTTTGTAAGTAACCCAAGAAGGAATTTAATGTGGTTCAATGTATGCTTAATGATTACTCAGGGTAGAGCTAGGCCCCCATCTTAAACAGATACATTCTGCACTTCGCTTTGCACAGAATTCTGACTGCATGCACTCCATTCTGTATGAGACGCTTGCACTGAGAATTGCTGCTGACTTCTTGATGTTTACTGGCACTTAATACACAGATTTGCTTGTTCTGATCTGCTTTGAACAGCAGTTTATTATGCTAACTCAGTGGGCTGATCAGATTTGCATTTTGTAGAAGACTAGAAACAAGGTGTATCTCTTAGAGAATGTATTCCAAAAGCACTTGTTATGACACATTAAACTAGAAGTAAATTACACTGCATCGTCAGTTGGTCTGTGCATTATTTATTGCCCAGTGATCTGTGCATTATTTACTGCCCTGTGATTGATAACAATCATACTACAGTGGGCAGATAAGACAATACATGACCAGTTTTTTTAATCTGATATAGTCCTAGCTGAAGTGAAACTACAGCATTGTTCCACAGCATTGACCAGTTCAGATGGAAACTGTCAGTTATAGTTCAACAATTTCACAAAGCAGCTGTAGAACAGAACAAGGCTGGCAAAATTTCCAGTGCACTGTGGCTTAAAAGAAAGTGGATACTTATGAGTACACAAAAGATTCCCTTGAAAAGTATATGGTCACAGACCTCTCAACTCCCCCTGTTTTGGAGGAACATTCCTATTTTCACACTTGATTTAACCCTGCACAGGATGTCCCTATTTTTGGAGGCATGTCCCAATTTTCAGATTTGATTGACTCCTTCACATAATTTTCTGAATCCCCCTCATTACATGTGATTTTTGAAGCTGTATAGTACACAGAAAACTACACTATATGACCAACGTTCTAGTGGCAACAATAATTTAAAGAGGAGACAGATCTTGCATCTCCCTTTTTCTAAAGCAAAAATACATGACCTTGTGTAGAAAAATTTTGCAATATCATCAAGAAAAATCTTGATGAGTGGATGGGAAATAGGAGATACACCCCGGGGATCACTTCTGTGTCTCTGCTCAACAGTGGCACAGGAAAATAACTTTCTTGGGTGGCGTAAGGTAGTGAACCTTGTTGGGTAAGCTTACGTAGGCCCTTGGGCCAATAGCCTAGTACCTACCTATAATACAATTCATTAAAGTTCACAGATTTTACACTGTTTCTTTGATAATGTGCTTATATTTTTCCATCATTTTAGACACTTGCTGTTTTTTAAATGTGTTTCAGAATAGGATTTGACATTCCTATTGAAGTAGGAAGAGTTACATGCTGTTGGATATTCAAATGTTATGCTAATTAGATGTCCAGATATTTTAGCTGGATGTAGATTTTACAAGGGCCTTTGTTTCTATTTTCATTACAGCAGGTTGAGAGGTATGCTGCACACCACAGAGTAGCTTTAGTACACCAAAACAAAATATAATATTGTCACTTTAGTGGTACAGTTTTGAGCATAAATGGCTTCTGATTAACACCTGCAAAAAACTGACTGAATATAATGAATACCTTTCTCTCTCTACTCAGTTTAATTCTTAAAGTTTAAACACAAAATACAAAGCAATTCATCAGTCTGTAAGTCCCTGGCTTTTACTGCACATTTTGGTACCTCTGGTGTTATTTTAGCACTGATACATATTTTTATCTCAAAGATCCAGCGTTCACTATAGGACAGCTTTCCTCTGGCTTACCTGTACATATTATCTCTCTCTTGGTCATCATATATTACATAGTGAATACATAGTTGACTAGGAAGGTATGAATTCAAGTTGTGACTAAAACAGGGATTATTATTGTTACTCATGGGCAGAAGATATTGGAGCAAGAAGTCAATGCATAAAGCTACACAATATGTTTTTAGTGAAGCTCTTTAACAACAATCTGCAGCAAAAGGAAAACTTACGTGAGATGAAAATTACACCAGAGCAACAATTTGCAGATTTGGTATTCCTAAGGTACAGCGACTATGAACTGTACGGCCTATGTAAAGCAGCTGTCCCTAAACCCCCTACCCCCCCTTAGTTAAATGTAACACAATGAATACACAACCATTATGTAAAGGGGCAAGTTGTGTTCAAAAGGGATTTTTAAAAGAAGAGGCTTTCAATGTAGGGACATGCTCCCTTAGTATGTTTATGATATGCTCTCTTATTTAGCCATGCCAAGTGTTTGTACCAAAGTAAGCAGGGCTCAAAGGTAAGCCTAGGTCCATAGCACTTTGGATACTAGCATTTCTGAAGAAAAAGGAGGAGGTACACTACTTGGAGGCTCATGAAAGTCATGCTGGATGCATCCTTCCAGATATGCTATTCAAACTACTTTACTTAAACTCATTTATATACCACACAAGATAATATCTTTGCTCACACCCAATAATGTTCCCACGTTGCTTAACCCTTGCCTTTACACATGAAAACATTCCATTCATACCTCTTGACTGCTATGCATACCTATCAACCTCTTAGCGCAAAAAATCTGGACAAAGCCTAAAATAATGGTGGGGGGGCCCAAATGCCCAAAAATAGGGACAGATTTTAAATACTGCTTTTATAAACATAGAAAGTTGCTTGACCAATGGGTTTTGTGTTTCTATGCATTATCTGATACATATTACGTTTGAAACTCAAATGTCTGACATTATTTAGTGACTTGCCAGAAAACCACAAATTTTATGAGGAGCAGACGAAAAATATGAGACAAAATCTGGGCAATCTGTGAAAATCTGAACATCTGAAAGGTATGGTGCTATAATTCAGGCTACTATGAATTTTCCCCTCATAGTTTGCCTAGCTCCTCCTATAGTTACTGATTTTCTTAGCAAAGAAAGACCTGTGTAAGGGACTATAAATCATTAAATATGCGCTATAAGTCTATACCAATATGAGGTCCAGTGTATTAAGACATTTACAATGAAAAATAAGAAAATGTTATTCTGTGCCCTCTGCTATGATTTGTAAAGGCCAGTGCTATGACTTTTAATGCTAAAAGATCCCACTAATCATGGCTTCTCAGTTTTAGGTCCTAAAACCAGTCAATCGATCCCACCTCAAAACAGATAAAAGCATAATTGCCTTTCTACCAGTCCAAATCAAATACAAAGCATATCTACAAGAAAAAACAAACAAACAAACAATCTAAGTGTACTTGCTTCATACAAGCAGAACCACAAAGATTCTGTAATACAATTCCTCGCTTCACTCATTTCTCTACTCCTTAAACAACTTTTAACTGACCAATAAAATCCTTTTATGCATAGCTAATAGAATACTAAATGTAGCCACTTCAGCACCCTGAACCAAAGAGACTTTCTTCAATCCATACCCTTTAAACAGCTGTTTTTTTATTCAAATCCCCTCAAAACTAACCTTACCCCACTGATAAATACCTCACCTTCCTTCTCACTAACAGCAACCTTCTCTACTAACTACCAAGTATGTCTGGGCCTTGCTTACCTTGGTACAAGCACTCAGCATACCTAAATAAGAGAGCATATCATAAACCTAATAAGGGAGCATGTCCCTACATTGAAAGCCTCTTCTTTTAGAAATCTCATTTGAACACAACTTGTCCCCTGGTGCAGAAAATTACAGCAATGATGTATTCATGTAGCCCAGGGTTTGATTCCCTCAGCCATCATTTGCCTACTGTGTGACTCTGAGCTATTCATTTAACCAGTTCACCCCGTTAAGGGAACCTGTATCCCGTGAGACAGCCCAGTTGATTAATATATAACAAATGCTGAAAGACAGCTTCTTTTGTGCAAACCCTGTTCTGCCAACTTATGTTCATTAACAAAGAACTGCTATTCTATATAACCCTCACAAATATACATGTTGCTTTAATACCCCTTCCTATATCCAGTGACATGTCTCTGGTCACACTGCAGCTATCCAATGGAAGAATCAGTTTTAACTCCTGTTTGTATGATGGTTTTAGCTCCTGTTTGCATGATGATTTTAAACACTACATGGTATTTGTACTTTTTTTCAGCTATATATGTATGCTATTTTATAGATTCATAGGTAAGTATTAGGCTAGCTGGCCCTATGGTTCATTTTTAGCCTGGCCAGTTCCCCTTTTTGTGTTCAAAATAACTTATCCCATTTGGTTATGGATTCCCTTTACCCATCCCATGGTCAATAATTATATATTACCCCTAATGAGAAGACTGGGATCACACCATACATAATATGAAGGGACCCATCCATGGGATAAAGCATTTAGGAGCTGCCTGCATCCATTAGCAATACAGGGAGCAGTCATGGGGGTAATTTTCTCTGTCTCCCACCAATAGATCTAAGTTGTGCTTGAAAGTGGACAGGGATGACCTTTGTTTTATGTGTATGGGGAGTCTTAATCTTTCCCATGCTGAACTTGAAATAAGTCCTTATGGATCAGTGATCCAGTTGGTTAGCAAACAAAGAGATAAATAGTGCTGCTGTAGCCTAGCAGAAAGATAAAATGCTGCTGTTAAGAAGACTTTCAAACATAAAAAACTGAATTTCTCCAAATTTCTGGCAGTTAGGGAACAGAATTAAAAGTACAGCTTGTTAAGAAGCTCTTTCTTGTATCCCAGAATTTCATTCCTTAAGCCTCCCTCTGTTCACTGTGTGACTTTGAGGAAGCTGCTTAGGTATAGAGTACTCCAGGACCAAGCATTCAGGATTTGATTCCCTCAGTCTCCTTTGGTCTACTGTGTGACTCTGAGCAAGTCACTTAGCCAGACAGCGCGTCCTAGGCTGAATCTGAAAAAGGTTCACATAGATCAGTGCTCTACACTACTTAATGAAAACAACTACATTTCTATTTATTTATGTTTGCTTGTTTTTTATCCAAAGTGGACCAATTTCAGCCACAGACTGACACTTACAGCAGAGGTATGGAAAAAGTAGTTTATGTGTACAGCAAGGATTATTTGTTCAATACTTCGGTGCATGCAAACACACAATGTTGGATATAGAAAGAGAAGGGCATAGTGTTTATAAATTTTCACTGTACAACAGGCATCAACCAGAGAATGAGAAAATATTGTTGAATTTTGCAATTCAGCAGAGGTTAATAAGTGCTGAAGGGCTGATGCTTTTATGTATTTATTTATTTACATTTGCTTACTAGAAAGTCCATCTGGACAAAGAAGCCCATTTTCAATGGACGCTCACAGAAAAAAATGCAGAGCACAATAAATGACACAGTGAAACAGCACATGTAGATTATATTACATATCAAGTTGTAAGAGTGTTACAGAGTTAGTAAATGAAGTTATGTAAGATTTAAATATATACACAAATTGTAATGACAATAATATATGCAATTAGGTAGTGAAAGAGAGAGGATTTATCTTTTATGGAGAGTAGTAATATAGGTAGACAAGAAAGGAGAAATGAAAAAATATTGTTATGTTGTATTATGACATTGAGAAATATTACAGTTAGGATATTCAATAATATGGCTATGTTATTGTCAGTTGATAAAATTATAAGATATATAGACTGAAGTAGAAAAAAGTACATTTCTTCAGAGAAGAACAGTTGATATACTAATGGGAGAAATAAGACGGAATTATGACATTTATAGAAAACAGAATATAATATGTAAGATGTAAGGGTACTAAGGCAGTTAACTTAAGTTATTTGAGAATATATAATGGTAGGATATCCTTAGAGCAGGGGGTGTGGAGAGTAGCAGTTAGGCTTACTGTGTCGATTGGAGAAGTGATTAGATGGTGAGATATATGGAGAATTTATAACTGGAGTTGGAAATTTAAAAGTTAAAACAGAGATATATGTTAGAGTCAGTGGTGGAGCAGATAGCATGACAACATATTAAGCTAAAAATTAGAATGCATAGTTTATCTAGAGATGTGGTAAATAGGAGAGGTATTGAAATGGGCGTGATAGTTTATCAAGTAGGAGTTCAGTATACAGAAAGAAGAAGAGATTTACAGCAATGATATGAATTACATTTCACTGAAGTCAAAAGACTATTTCTGGACAAAGTACAGGAGATATTCCTGATGGGTGGGTAAACAGATGCTGTCATTGCAATGAAGTGATCCTGCAGCAGAGAAAAAGGGGTGTTTTCGTGGAAGACCATGTTTGCCAAAGAAGACAAAGGGAGACTTCTGATCTCATGAAAGAATGTTTATAGATTTCACAGCCATTGCAAGACTTTGCCCCTACTTCATCCATTATTTTTTTTCCTCTCTGCTCTCTGGACAACGTCTATAGCAACTCATCAACTAAAACACTGTCTTGTAGGAGTACCTGTCAAATTCCCAACACATTTTATATAGTCTATGGGAGATAGTAACTTGACTCTATTTGGATACTACATACCAAGCCCTACCTCAGACTTAATTTGGACTACGTGGCAGGTTCATATGTTCTTAGGTTCATCTGCCAATTTTTATCCGTCATCATTCCAGAAACTTTACTACCATAAACCCATGTAAATATTTTCTTCTTCCCATATATATATATATATATATATATATAGATAGATATTTTTTAAGAAAAAATTAGCAAACAACTTTTTTGAAATGTAAAGGAAGCTTATTTCATAATTTTATAAATCCTAAATTAAGCAATTTATTAAATGTTTCTATCATTGCTGTTTACTTTTCATATTGGGTTCTAACAGATGGTGTTAGCATCTGCTCTGGTATATTCCAGGCACAGAGTTTCAAGTAAATCCAAATGAGACATTGCCCTATAGATACGGCAGTTAGTACCACTAAATAAATTATAAAAAACAGACTAGAATGACAGTTCCTGAAGCATTTCTGATTTCTTCAAGATTTCCATTCTGGTAACTTTTATCATACAAAATAAATGTACCTTTTCATGTTGTTTCAGGTAAGGTAGTTGAAAGTTACACATTGCTGCATTCCATAATGGGGTCACATCAGTGAGGTATAAAGTCAGACAGCAATCTGTCTGAAGCTATTAGAAGTGTCTTTAGAATTATATAACAGAAGGTTTATATCCATTTAGCAGAAATGCATTTTGTCGGTTTTCATTTGATCAAATGCACTTAAATGAATGCTCAAAATGCCGTACCGGTTATCACTGAATTGAATTTAAATGGACAAAGCATGTCCTTCATTTATGTGAAGTTGACGTACGCTGCTGAAGCTTTTGAATCGAGATTGCGGTACAGTGAGGACCGGGAAATTTACCTTTTCCTCACTGTAGTATAATCTTGGAGTTGGTATATATATATATATATATATATATATATATATATATATATATATATATATATATATATATATATATATATATATATATATATATATATATATATATATATATATATATAATTTGCAGTGGTGAGGGGGGCGCAGGAGGGCTTGCCCCCCTGCAAAAACATACTACAGTTAGATGTTTGTGTTTGTTTAGACCCTTACGCACTTGGTGGGTTTGGTCTGTGCAAAAGTTACAATAAAAAGAAAAATGAAAAAGTGTGAATGTCAACCCGGTTCTTTTAATTTGACATCTCTACCACTTGGCTGTCTGTAATTCGACGATTAGTAACAAAGTTTTTCTGCAAAACAGTTCTGTGATTCAGTTAAATGAATGTAAACCTAACAGAATATGCATTTTATACAGATATACACAATGATCAAAAATTTAGACTATCTACCACTGTCCCCGGATCATATTTATTAACCAGGTAAATTAAATAGTCTTTCTTGAACCTTTCTCAGCCTTAATCCAGGCATGGGGGGGGGATAAATGTAACCTATATACATGGCTAATTTAGAGTAGCCAATCAATCAGCATGTATTACAGAGGTGATAGGAAGCCAGAGTACTCAAAGAAAATTCAGGTAGATGTAAGGAGAACATACAAAACCCTAAACAGATAATGACCGGAGGTTAGGATTAAATCCTAGACCCTGGAGCTTTTGTGAACTCCGGTAGTCGGATTGCTATCCGACGACATTGTATAAGTAAATCTTCATCCAAAATAGCTTAAAGCAAAATCATACCGATGCTTAATAGTGCGTTGGTTAAATCTAGCACAAAACCGACAACTAGCAACATCGTGGTCAGGGCCTAGGCAAGGAATACAATAAGAATGAAAGTCCTTATGAGGTATTTGCTTCCCACAAGAAATACAATTATTAACTTTTTCTGACATCGGACTGGAGCAAGAAAAAAGTTTCCCCAACGGGGTACTTAGCTTTTAATGAAGACTTCAGATCTGAAACTCGAACATGAAAATCTCAGGATTCGGCCGACCGGCACTTGCGAACTGCTTTTGCTTTGGGCACCGCGCAGCAAGAAAGACTAAATAAAATGGCGTCAGCTGCATCTTTTATACCCCTGATGACCTGACGTCAGGGGAAGAGGCGACAGCAACCGACGCAGTACCCAAGACTTTGGAATTCAGACCGAATGAGGGCAACCTGCCAGCAGGATAACCCAAATGTAATGACTGCAACAGTGAAACACGAAGAACATCATACAAAACCCTAAACAGATAATGACTGGAGGTTAGGATTAAATCCTAGACCTTGGAGCTATAACTCAGTGATCTTACTTTTAATCCTCAATTCTGCTGGTACATTTAAAGTTTTGACCATTTATTGTTTTTAATAATTTTCTTTCTGTGAAGTTTTGTGATGCTCTTTGTGTGTGTGTGTGTGTGTGTGTGTGTGTGTGTGTGTGTGTGTGTGTGTGTGTGTGTGTGTATGTGTGTGTGTGTGGTAGCAGGAGCGGCCTTAGGTCAACTGGTGCCCTAGGCAAAAGAGCTCCACTGTGCCCCTCCACACCACCTGGTACCCCCATCCTGGTCTGCCTACAAAAAATAAATACTGGAAAAGTAGTGCCCCTGCTAGAGCGGCGCCCTAGGCGGCCGCCTGGTTAGACTATGCCTAAGGCCGGCTCTGTGTGTGTGTGTGTGTGTGTGTGTGTGTGTGTGTGTGTGTGTGTGTGTGTGTGTGTGTGTATGTGTGTGTGTGTGTGTGTGTGTGTGTGTGTGTGTGTGTGTGTGTGTGTGTGTGTGTGTGTGTGTGTGTGTGTGTGTGTCTGTATTTATGTATCTATGTATATATGTACATATAAAGATACATAAGATACATGTACAAACACAAACACCAAGGATGCATGGAAGGACAGTGCACAAAGCATATTCCACAAAAAATGACTCCAGAACTTGTAGAAGTAAAAATCTAACAGTTTATTGAAGCAAAATGATTCTACAGACCACAGTTTCACTGATGAAATGGCTTTTTCAGTGCTTCATGACCAACTGAACAAATGCCGCCTCACAGCAAGAGGTTCTCCGGTTTGATTCTCGGCTGGGGTGCCTTCTGTGCGGAGTCTGCATGTCCTCCCTGTGGTCACACGGGTTTCCTCCGGGTGCTCCAGTTTCCTCCCACATCCCAAAGACATGGTCTAGGTGAACTGGACATTCTAAATTGGCCTTAGGTGTGAGTGCGTGCATGTGTGTGCCTTCTGTGGAAGGTTGGGCGCTGGGCTGGCAACTCGACACCGTAAAACTCCACTGCCAATCATGAGCAGTCAGGTGATCCGCTGTGGCGACCCCTAACCGTGAAAAAGCTGAAAGAAGAAGAAGAAGATGACCAACTGAATAAATACCAATACTTTAAAGCAATACCATGCCACTTGATCAAAGTCAAAGGGTCACAGCAAGAAAAAAAACTTTTTTCCCTTTTTTGGCCTTAAAGAGCCTCGTAGCAAGGCATGCATATGGAGCCTTAGAAAACATTTTAACCACTTTAAACCCACTATAAATGAAAATAAAAGAAAACTTTTTTACTAACCTTTCTTAAATGAACCATGCAGTAGGGCATATACATAGAACCTTAGAAAATCATTTTAAACTCACTGAAAAATATAAGTCATGGCAAAAAAAAATCAAATTTTTCTTTAAGAACCCTATATACAGTATATATACATATATGGCTGCAACTCAAAAGATAAAATGCACAATTGGTAGAAATGTTTTTGCAGGTGTAAAAAAGAGAGACTGTACAAATGAGTGCATATGCTTTTGTGTGAATCACATATGGTTGCATTTATTTTTACATAATGCAGGTAAATAGGATTGTGCAGGAAAAATTAATGTTTGATTGAAAAGGTGGTGGTGGTTGTCAATATGTATGGGACTGTGTTATAGCAGTTGGTGTGAATATGCAAGTGTTCGTGGGTTAGGGTTCAAGTAAGGGCTAGGTGATGGGATAGATTCAGTCATGTGCATGTTTTGCATTGTGTGGGTTCTTTGTCCCTTTTTTTCTACATGGTATTGTTAGGGAAAGTTTTTTTTAATAACATAATGTGTAAGGGGTCTATATCATATGAGCGAATCACACAAATTGTGAACGCTCACAATATCGAACGCACCGGACCTCGAACTTCCTATTGTGGGGAGCTGTGCCCCCCATATGCCCCGCTAAATATATATTCCAACTCCAAGATCGCACTACAGTGAGGAAAGGGCAAATATCCCATTCTTCACTGTACCGCAATCTCAGAAAAAGGACTTCAAAGTCCGGTACGTTGAATATTATGAGCATTCGCAATTTGTGCGATTCGCTCATATGATATAGACTCTTTGTAAGGTAGGGTTAGGGACTGGGGTAGAGTTTGTGCTGTGGTTAGGATTAGCACATGTAATTAAGATGGCACTGGGGGCAAAAACTTGGAAACTTTGCATTAAAGATCATATGCAAAGCACTAAAATGGAACTCTCCCATTCCAAAGCTGTTGTACAACTGCATCCTGTCCATGATAAGCCATGCTGTGCTGAGGCTGTTTATTTAATATTACTTAAGAAACTAACTTTAACGTAACTGGGGCATAGCTAACATTCCTAGCTCTCAGGGGTGGACGTTACATGCATGTGACAGATGGTGACATAAATAAGTGACTTCTAGTGCAAGCACACTTTGGGTCAGACATTCTGATTACAAAACTGAAATGCATTCAGAATGCCCACCTCTTAATATCACTGTTTGTTTCACCATTGTGTCCTGGCAGGCACCCTGATAGCATTTTAAATTCACTTTAAAGTAAATTACCATTGCCTGTGGCATTCAAAACATAGTTGGCAGCCACAGTCTCCTGGCTGCACATATCTTTAAGGAGCAGTGGACAGCTCCACTATGTAGGATGCTACAGGCCAACTCAACAAACTTTAAAGTGGAAAATCAGCAGTTTGGACAAGTTGTATAAATCCACAAAAGTGGCCAATAAAGAGTGTCTGTTTTTTTTTTTTTTAGGAGGGGTGTGCAGTAACATTAAGTAAATAAGAGCATACACCCATTCACTTCACTAAGATGCTTAACCTGATGACTCATGACCTTGGAGTATATGGGCATGTGTGTAGGAAAAGCCAAAAGAACAGTATATGGATTCAAGTTTTTTATTTATTTATTTTTTTTTACTAAAATGCAGCAGCAAACTAAGGTAAAAGCCATTATGTTTACAAACAGAATGTCCATAGAGCTGGAACATGAAAGCAAGAAACACCATTTAAATGAACGCGACATTTGCACCTGATCTTTAAAATCAAAGAGCTAGGCTTTACAAATGATAGTAGAGGACCCCAAAAAAATGAGCATTCATTTAATTTTCAGAGCAGAAGTTCTTTGAATGCTATACCCAATACTGTTACTGATAAGGAATCTTTTTAAAGGCTTAGCTGTTATTTAATAATACTTGTATTCTTACAAATGTCTAATTTTATGTTGATAATCTATAAAACTAGGAGGAACAAGCTAGTACAAAGGTCTAAACCACAGCACTCTGCCTAAACCACAGCAGTTGACAACTATGTTTACAGCCCTTTTCCCTATTTTTTCATCTTACAATAGTCCAGAAAGAAGTGATGTCAGCACATGGCACTCTGGGACTGCAGTTGTACTACCTACTGCGATGGAGAGGTGAGTCACCATCATTGTTACTCTGACTTGTAATATCCTGTTGCTTAACCATTGTTTTGGCCATCTCCCTACATAACATTAATAATATTCCTCCATTATTTTCTAAAGCATACATATTTTTGTCACACTGTTTTCACACGGCATATCTTCATACACTTTTATCAGCTCTCTCCAGACCTTATGCTAAAAAAAAAAAAAAAATCACACTTTTCTCTGTCAAACCTTGCAGTTGTGATGTACGTACAATTTTTCAATAAGCACTTGTTTCACTGTGAAATACTGCAAGTTTTGTTTGTACTCTTTTTAGGTTCATAAGTAAGTACCAGGCTAGCTGCCTTTGTATGCCATTTTAAGCCTAACTTTCCCTTTTTGTGCTCAAATTAGTCTATCCCATTTGGTTAGAGATTGGCTTTACCTATCCCATGGTCAATAATCATACATTACCCCCAATGAGAGTAACTAGGATTACAGACTAGATAATTTGAAGGTAGCCATGCATGGGATAAAGCATTTGGGAGCTGCCTCTGTCCATTACTTGTTTAGGGGCAGTCCTGGGGTAAATTTTCTGTTTCCCATCCATAAATCTACATTGCGCTTGAATATGGACAGGGATGAACTTTGTTTTATATGGATGGGGATTCTTCCAGAGCAGTGTAATCCTCTGTGAGATATACCTGTCCCTCCAACCTCCAAACCATTCTGTTGATGTTGCAGAAGAGGTTTAGATCCCCAGACTGAGTATTTCTGATACAATTTGACTTGCTGATGTTCAGTAAATCCATCAGTAATGGGTTGGGGGATGCCTTGTATGCCAGACACAGGTTACCTCTTAGCAGTCTGTAGGATACCGAGTACAGTGACGGGGCTTTGAGTCTGTCCATGTAGGACATGTTGTGTAAGCCTTGTATCCTTTTATTAAGGTATCTCTGTGGGCATTCCAGTTGTTGCATGTTACTGGACAGATGCATGCCAAAGGGGACATTATATTCAATGACTGGTCTAATGAGGGCTGAGTAAAGGGGACAATGACATCCCTAGATGTAGACACATCACTTCGTTTATATATAATACTGAAGGGCTTTCTTAGAACAATGGACACATGTTGAGCAAAAGTTAGGTAACTGTCCACATAAGTTCCAAAATCCTAAACAAATGGGCCAACTCTTAGGGACATATTGTTAATATGGTAGTTCCCTGGGATAGATGACTTCTCAAAGGATACAATAATGTACTTTTTGGCATTTAGTTTCAGTCCATGATTTTGGCACCAGTTATTTATTTTGGACAAATCTTCCAAGGAGGATAAAATAATTTGGGGAGTCAATGACTGCTCTTTGCCTCAGTTACTTGCAAAATTAGTCAGCCAAGCCCTTTGGTATTAGCTTTTACTTTAGAAAAGTGGATGGCAAACAGGAGAGGTCCCACCACAGAACCCTAGGGGTCTCCACTGGTAAATGGTTTCTTTGTGGAGGTAACTTCACCTATTTTGATTTCCTGCACCCTATTTGTGAGCTGGTTGGCAATCCAGTGGGTGACATGGGGGTTTATTCCCAGTATAACTTTTCTACTATGCCTAAGTGGGGAATTGTGTCAACATCAAGGCTTTCTGCATAGCACACTTGATTTGTAAAGGCATCATCTTGAGAGCAAAAGAGGTTATAACCCCTCTATACTTGGCACTAATCCTGGTGGGTGGCCACTGTGGTGCAGCGGTTAGCATTGTCACCTTACAGCAAGAGGTTTTCTGGTTTGATTCTCAGTTGGGGTGCCTTCTGCAGAGAGTCTGCATGTCCTCCCTGCGGTCTTGTGGGTCTCCTCCAGGTGTTCCAGTTTCTTCCCACACTCCAGAGACATGCAGCAGGTGAACTGGGCACTCTAAAAATTAGCCTTAGGTCCATGTGTGTGTGCGAGTGAGTGGTACGGATGAACAACTGCAGCAGAGCTAGCCACCCAGTGGTGTAAACCTTGGCTCAAGATGATTGTCACTGTTGAAGTGACACCCTGATCCCATGTGTGAAATAGGAAACAGGGGTTGAGGATGGATGGATGGAATAGCCCTGGTCACATTTTCAAAGAAGTCCACTAGATTTAACAGGTAGGATCGGCCCTTGATGAAACAGAGTTGGGTAGGATCTAGGGTTTGGAGGTTGCCTATGTCTTTATTTATAAGTTCCATAATGATATGTTCCCTGACCTTACAGATGATGCTGGTCAAGCTTATAGGTCTGTCATATGCTGTGTCAAAATGTTTTAACAATGCAAAGAGTTTTTGTTTATTTATTTTTTTATAATGGTCACTTTCATCTTACCTGTTCTTTATTCTGCCACAGCAGTCTATTTTGCTTGCCTCTGTATTTTTCACATTTACTTGTTTTAAACACAGACTATATCCTAAGACACATGAAATCATGTTACTCATTTTACCTATTCTACTGATCCACCCAGGAAAGTTGTTTGGCCAAGTACTGAGAACCTAAATCAAGACAAAAGTGCTATTGTTTTGTGTGTGTGTGTGTGTGTGTGTGTGTGTGTGTGTGTGTGTGTGTGTGTGTGTGTGTGTGTGTGTGTGTGTGTGTGTGTGTGTGTGTGTGTGTGTCTAGTGGCATTGCATTTTTCAGAAAAAAACACAATGGTAATTTTGATGTGTTAAGATTTTTTTTTTATTATGTACATGTTGAAAAGTCCAGAATTATACTTGAATCCTTCCGATGTTCTGTTGCAAAAGGAAGCATGGTTTATTTTTGCTTATGACACATCGTAACCCTTGGGGGCTTAATAATGAGCTCCTTATGAAATATCTGGCTTAATTGTGATGGAAAAGTGAAATGTTAAATATTGCATTTTAAAAACATTAAGCAGTACTAAGCAGAGGTCTTGAAGGTGGGAATATAGTATTTTATGTCTTATTTTACATTTATGTTTTATGTTTGCGTTTTATGTTTCATGTGTCATGTTTAAGTTTTATGTCTAAGTTTTAAGTGTTAGCATATTGTGAATTATTATATGTGTTTAGAAGTCTTATATGTGTATTCCTTTAAGTATTGTAGGGGGTTTGTATAGAATTAATTAATTATTTAATCAATCAATGTAATTGAATTGGGTTTAGTATATATATGATGTAATAACTTTAGAACTCTTTTTAACCTTGAAGGCATAAGTCGAAGCGCTAGTTCATTTGGAGTTTGTGGTTCATTGTCTATATGTAATGAAATCTGCTCCTATGTGCCAAAAGTGACTGTTATTTTGGGAGTGTTTAGTGGAGTTTTGAATTTGGCATTTACTACAAAAAGAAGTGACTATAAATGTTGAAACAGCCGACAGAGGTAACTTCCCAGAAGCAGAAGCTAAATCTAAAGAGAACAGTACGGACAAATATTGAAGAGCTACAGGGACATCTGCATGCTGTGGGTACTGCTTCCTCCTCTGACACCACAGAGAGAATCTTTTCCACTTAGCTACCTATGGTTTCCTTGCACTTGGCCTTCTACCTTCCCTCATGATGTTAACATCTCCACAGAAAAGAGGTGGGAAAAGGGTAGCAGGGTCATATCACCCATGCTACTAGTCTGGGCATGGGTAGTTTAAGGTGTATTAGGAACTCCCTACTCTGTATAAGGAAACTCATATGTTCAGGCAGCAGTAAAAGTTTTTCCCTTACTGACTGAATCAAGAGAGAGAACCAGTGCTGCCTTTGCCAGAATGGGTCAATTAGAATAATGTCTGACCTCTCATCTTTGTTTTTGTTTACCTATACTGGATAGTAAGGGTATGAGAGGAGCAGCACAGAGAAAAAGACCCATCCAGTCTAGGGATAAATCATCCACTACTCCAGCCTGTCTGTCTGAAGTTCATAAGAAGATTTTAGTCTGTTGCATGGAGAAGCAAAGAGGCCTATCTGTAGTACATTTCATGTATTCCTGAAAGCTAAGAATGTGTCCCTATTAACATTCACTTCAGGATTGTTGATGTTCATGCCCACTGCCATGGAGTTCTCCTGGACTGGTATAAAATTATTTTTCAGTAGAAGACTATATCCCAGGGCCTGTTATAAAAGCTGCATGTTTAACCTGCATAGTAGGTAAGTGAGTGTCTTCCATTGTATGCTTACTTACCACATGACTGTGATGCTGTCTGTTATGACATGCATGATCCCAGTTCTCCAAGCTGTCTTGAAGACTTGTGCCTGAGTAACTACCATTATTTCTTTTATGTTTATCTGCAGCTTTACTTACCTCTCATTCTAGGTAGCCTCCTCTCTGAGGCTATTGGTATGTGTCCCCAGTGCCACGTCCAAGGTGTGCTTGATTAATGTCTAGTTTGAAGATGGTGGTCTGAAGGGCATGTCTTCATGCTGACTTGGCATGTCAACATTCTATTCCCATTCTTCTACAGGGAAGGATAGAGATTGCATGTTCCAGGGTAGTCCTAGCTATTCTTTAGGTATCACAGATGTTTCCTCATGTACTGCCTGGCTATTGACACCATGACTATGATGGATGTCATGTATTCCAGCATGCTCAGAAACTCCTGGCTGTCACCAGTGTTTTCCTTTGCATGTCCTGGAAAAATGTAAAACGGGACTCTACTTTTTCCTGGGGTAGATAAACCATTGCTAAGTTGGTGTCCAAGAAAGCATCCAGGAAGATCACCGTTCTGCCTGGGCAAAGGTTCAGTTTCTGTTCACCAGGTAGAGATCTAGTCTGTCTAGGCAGTTTAATGTGCACTACAGCTCTGTGATTGCTCCAGAATTAGGCAGTCATCATTGTTGGGTCAATGGGGATGCCCCTGGTCATCCAGGGAGTTAGGATTACAGCCAAACACTTTGCAAAACTCTGGGTGCCGTAGCCAAACAAAGGGCAAACAGATAAAATGGTAATCATGAGCCCCTGCCCTACTATGAATTGCAGGTATTGGCTGTGTTCTCTGAAAATAAGGATGTGAAGATAGGCCTACTCAAGCTCTAGTGTTACCAATAGGGATCTGAGAATGTAGGAGGGGAATCAGGGTGTGAAGAGTCAACATGTTGAATTTTGGAACCTTTAAAAATCTGGTTAGCCTTGATAAGTCTGAAACAGGTCTCCATGGCTCAACTTTTCTATGTTTGGAAGAAGTAGGGGATGCTGGGAGTAGAAAGGCATGTAGTATTCTAAGTGGAATCCAGTGGGAAACCAAAGGGTAAAACAATGCAGGGGTGAGACAGTACTTAGGCAGATACTGGAAAAGGCTGACCAAGAATTTCTGACAGTATCAACGAGCAGAAGTCTAAACTACACATGGCTGTAGTAGATTCTGAGACAGACAACCACAGATAACTTGGTGGAAGTATGTAATGGGATGGAATGGAAGCTGGAAGCTGAATGCAGACAAGCAGGAAGACTAGTTGTCATTTTACAAGTGCTTTCATCTTTTAGTGCTAGCAGTGTGAGAAAGGGAGAGAGATGAGAACAGTTAATAGCTCCAGGAGCACTGTAGGGACTTGGTCTGGCATGGGAAGTCTCCACGTTAAAAGTTGGAGTATACTGCATCTCAAGCACAGAGAAAGACAATGTTTTATCAGCAGCAATGGAAATGGTAAGACAGGTATTAAAACACGAAGGCCACATAGGAGAACAAGTTAAGCACACACACACACACATATGCATAAGGTAGGGAAAAAACTGGAGGAGGACAATAGACTAAAATACAGAACAAGATCATGTAAGAAACATTATGTTTGTTTCAGTCTGTATTAACCAACAAAAGAACTTACTATCAAAATACCAAAGCCTTGAACAACTGACAGGAGACAGTATGATAGGGGGATACATGAGTATGTGTGTTCTGGAAGGGTCAGGTATAAAAACAGAGGTGGTGGGGCACCAGTCCACATCACAGACAGAATTATCTGTACAGAGGAACCATAAGGCTGATAAGGACCGTACATAACTGAATGACCTGCTGGGGTGGAGGGGTAGCTTGTAAATTGAGAACATTGCTCAGGTTATAATGCACCGTTCACTTCAGCTATTTCTAAAGCACAGTTACATTTCACTGGTTCACTTGTTGTTTTTGGTGGATGAACCTAGCATTTGGACTTGAAAACTTTCTCATTCACAGCTTGCAGATATGATGCATTGTCTGGCTGCCTGTACCTGTGCACAAGGTAACTCAGTCCCATAGACTATACTGAAGAACCAAAAGAAAATAAATTATTGACTGGTTATAAGTAAAATGTACCAGAAAGCCAGACAGTCCCTATAGCAACTGTGGGGAGCACAGGAGATGATGTCGGCTATGGGACTGAAGCTACTCATAGAGGGCGGTTGATCTGCAGAAACAACACAGACAAGCTAGTAGGGATTTTTTATTTTGTTTTAAAGTTATGAAGACCAGACAGTCAAGGGTGTGAAAGGGATAGAAAAATTGTTAAATGCACACCAACTATATTTTTACACAGTGTGATACTGAAGAACTTGCAAAGAAATTGACAATGGAATGGGGCAGTTGATTCATGAAAACAATTAGGTAAATCAGGCAAACTTTTGAAAGTTAAAATTGAGATGCTTGTGAGATTAACCCTTTTAATAATTACTTATCACCCTACAGAGTGAGATTAACCCTTTTAATAATTACTAACACAGCACCCAGAGATGATACTTCAAAACAATACATAAGATATGGGCCACAAAAAAGTAAAGTTTTGTACCTACCATAAATGTAGATGTTCGAGTGCTCATACAGCTGCAGTCATTACAGATGGGTTATCCTGCCGTCAGGCGGGTCCCCGGTCGGCCGAATTCCATTGACTGGCCACGACAGCACTGGTATCCTCTCCTAAAGAGCCTGTCACACTCACCACCATGGATCCTACCTCTAGTTCCTCTTCTGTTGTCCCAGCACAACTACAAAACCCTTCACAGCCAGCTCAAAACCTTAAATCTAGCTGCATGGAGAATACCTTAATTTCCCAACAGACTCTCCTCTCCAAGGAGGTGTAGGATGCCATCTTGGAGGCCAGAAGACCCTCTACTAGAAAAACCTACTCCGCCAAATGGAAACGATTTTGTTCCTGGAATCAAGAAAAGGGCCAGAATCCTTGGGTAATAAATATACCTCAAATTTTACAGTACCTAGCTGAGATGTTAAACAGTGGCCTTTCCTTCTCCTCCATCAAGATCCACGCTTCAGACATTTCTGCACAATACAATACAGATCCTCATTTATTCTTACATCCTCTATTAAGGCAGTTCCTCAGAGGGGCAAAAAATATAAAACCCCCATGGAAACCACCAGTCCCAGCTTGGGACCTCAACTTCGTATTGGAAAAGCTGACCCTGCCTCCCTTTGAGCCGGCTTCTTCAACAGAGCTACAATACTTGTCGTGGAAAACAGCCTTCCTTCTGGCTATTACCTCAGCACGCAGGGTTTCAGAGCTACAGGCCCTCATGGCTGTGCAACCATTCATCATTTTCCATCAGGACAGAGTTTCCTTACGAACCAACCCTACCTTCATGCCAAAGGTTGTATTCAGTGCAGCTTTGAATCAGACTATTCATTTACCTACCTTTTATCCAAATCCACAGGACAAAGGAGAGAGACTACTACATTCCTTGGACA
Organism: Protopterus annectens; assembly: GCF_019279795.1. NCBI lineage: Eukaryota > Metazoa > Chordata > Ceratodontiformes > Protopteridae > Protopterus > Protopterus annectens. Next base: position 1,835,832,699 of record NC_056728.1, read on the forward strand.
TTCACAGACAACTTCGTTATTACTTGGACAGAACAAAGTCCTTCAGGAAATCTGAGCAGCTCTTTGTGTCCTATGCTACAGGTGCTCAAGGAAAGGCAATTTCCAAACAGACAATTTCAAAATGGATAGCCCACTGCATACGCTTTTGTTATTCATTTCATGGAAAATCTGTGCCTGTATGCATCAGATCCCACTCCACCAGGGCTACAGCTACCTCTACAGCTTTCCTCAGGGGGGTCCCTACCAAGGACATTTTGGAAGCAGCTACTTGGAGTTCAGTGCACACTTTCTCCAAGCATTACCACCTTCCACTATACTCTAAATCTAGAGCGGGCTTTGCCACAGCAGTCCTGCAGGGCATCCTAGCCCCTCCTAGTTCCACTTAGTACCTACCACCCTTACTTAGCTTTGGGATTCTACCCATCTGTAATGACTGCAGCTGTATGCACGATGAACATAGTACAGTTTTGTACCTACCATAAATGTAGATGTTCGAGTGCTCATACAGCTGCAGTCCAGGTTACCCTCCCTCCATCCCCTCTTAGGACAGGCCTTATGACAAACACCTTTATCATACAACCTATTTGGGGTATTCTTTTATGGTGTATTTGCTTGCAACTACTGTTTTCTGATTTATCTACATTGCATGTTTGCATAATATTATGTTTTGCCTTCCTTCTGGGGGCACCTGACATCTGTGGCAAGAAAAACTGAAGAAAATGGCGTCGGCTGCCTCTTTTATGCCCCTGCCGCACTGACGTCAGGGAGGGGGTGACGGCAACCGGCACCGGACCTGGACTTTGGAATTCAGCCGACCGGGGACCCGCCTGATGGCAGGATAACCCATCTGTAATGACTGCAGCTGTATGCACGATGAACATCTGGGAAGCATTGTTTGAGAATTCTAATCTTCTTGTAGTAAATGGAACACTGTCCTAAGGTGTAGAAGTTATAAAGACTAATGTTGAGGTCTTAACAGATGTTAGACTGAAAATAGACTAATCTTCAGTAAGGAAAGGAACATCTTCAATTTGGTAAACAAGAGGATGTTAGAGTTCAAGTAAGCAGAGGGTGACAATGACTTTGATATTGGATGAGTCACAATTCTGGTAAATGAAGGGAGATAGGTGACTGTGTTGATGGGTTGTGCTATAAATTGGAAGAAGTTGCAGAAAAAAGAGATTACACATTCAAAGGAGAAAGAACAGCAAAATTATATGGTGACTGGTCTGGTTCATGTTGGAAGCTAGAAGCTGCAGGAAATGCATTGGAAGAAACAATAATAAGTATGCCTTTTGACAGTATACTCCAGGATGACTAAAAATAGGTGCTACAGAGATAAAAATGATCCAGAGAGAACATGGAACTACAGTTGTTAGCAGAGGCAAAATGAGGTTTGAGAGTTCTATGTACACAATGTGAGTGAGTGAGTGAGTGAATGAATGAATGAATGAATGAGGTACTGGTCAGATATTGCCTTATTAGAGGTAGATGGACTAACTTCAAAGGAATAGGTGGGGCAACCTGAATAGCTGAAAAATTATTTCACCTCAGTAATTACGCAAAAAAAAAAAAAAAAAAAAGAAGAAAAAGGCAAAACATGGTTGGGAAGTGAATAAGGTTAGGGTGCAAGGAGCAAGATGGAAAAACAGTGCGATTAGGGAGAGGTAGAAATGGGACTTTTTGCTTCTTAGAGAGTACAAAGCCCCAGATCAGGATTGTTCCTATCACAGAATGTTAACGCGCTAATAGGCATAGCTCCCCCTAGCCACTGCCTCCCTCTACTATAGCTATTTTGCCAAATGACTAAATAAGAAAAACTGTTGTTCTGCTGTAAAAAGGTTGGTGTAAAACAGAATTTTGTAACTATACACTTGTCTTAGCATCCACTGTAGACAGCTGGTTCCATCGTGTAGAGTGCTTGGCTCAGACTAGACCCCAGATGACAAAAGTTTGACTAACTACTCAGATTTTGGAGGAGGCAGCTGAAGAGGGTTGGGTGAGCAGGAAATATCAGCTCACCCAGCTTGGCTGCCGAAAGCCAGCTGAAATCTGATTGCAGTGACTAGGGTGTGTAAGGCTGGCCAAGGATTGCATGCTCTGCATCTGGAAAGGGAAGGAATGGCTGGAATAATTATTAACATGTCTAGGTGGCCATGTTGGACAGTGGGGGTAGGGACAAAAAACAAGCATTATAAACAATACATTGCAGATAGAGAAGGCAAAAGAGGGTCATTAATTTGGCAAGGAAGCAGGTTACTAAAGTGGCAGGGAAACAATGGAGCACAGAACTGATATACTGTACTGAACCCACATAAGTTGTATAGCTGCTTAAGCGTTTGGACTACATGAGACAATTATCAAGACCTATTAAGTTACTGATGATGGGCATAATGTTTAAATATCTATTTGTTAAGACAGTAAGCCAGTAAGTGAGACAAGAAAAGTATAGCTATGAGGAAAATCGTACACTATAGACAGAAACTGAAGAGTTAGTATTGTTATTATTTCATGATGCTCTATGTACAGGATTCTAAGTGATTATCTTTGATATTTCTAACTTGTTCATAGGTTACTAGGCCATTGATCTGTGAGGATTTTAAGAAGCCTAGCCTTAAATGCTAATGGTAGATTTTAGTTCTTATAATTTTTGCAACCTATGACAGGAAGAAAAGGGACATGTTGGCACATTTACATGTTGCCCTATCCATGAGGGATAAGGGTACTACCACCTGTTTTACCTGAAAGTAGCCTGAAGGGGGGAAGTCATACTGACATGAAATTATTTTTTGGACTAAATTTACTTCTTACTTGAAGGTACTCTATGTCCAGAGTAGATGACATTATATTGCCCATCTCTTTCCTTCAAGTTATTCTGTACATTCAGTTATGATGTCAATGCTCAGAATTACTGTTTGCTTTTAGAATCACTGGACAGTTAGTAACTTTTTTTTCCACAGACACTGTGATATGTGTTCTTTACCATCTTCTAAACACATGACAGATTGCTTAAATTACATTGCTTTTGTAAAAAATTAGCTGGAGGGACTCTTTCCTCCTCTCACTACCTCTTACAGCCAGAGATATCATATTTCCTGAAATTCCAGACTCAGCTGTTCTCTCAATTGTGACTGAAACTACCCTATAAAAGATCTTTGACTCTTCAAAGACTCAATAGGTTTATGACCTTTTTGTCAGGGAAAGAAGGAAGGGCTACTACTCCTCATTGTGTGGACATGTCCAAGCGTAAAAATCTTAAATGTGATGATTAGCATGAGGGGAAAGCCAGGAAGACAAATTCCTAAACAAAATATCATGAGAGTTTTTTGCAAACCCCTTATGGTGTACACCAGGGGAACTGAATAGCACAAAAATGCCACAGAAGAGGAGATATGGCTAAATCATGCTTTCTTTATATGTGTCAGAGTAGGGTTTATTTTGCAGGAAGACATTTTTATTTTATTTTTATTTTATTTTACATTTGTTTACTGGAGTAGTGATCTGATCACAAATGACATTTACAGGTATTGCCCAGGTGAAATAAGTCACAAAGTAGAAAAGCATGGGACAGAGAGCCAGTACGATTGCACACATCAAAAACAGAACAGAAAAGAAAGTAACAACATGTAACAGAAATGCACAATAGCAATTAATACATGTAGCAACAATTATAAGAAGAATGTACCTTTTACATGTTTATATGACTATATCTCAACTTTACATCACGCTTCAAACAAATGCTGAGGGGTAGTGAGAGTCAGGGCAGGGGAGGGTGATAGAGGTAGAGGTAAGAGGTTTTAGTAGTTGAGAGAGAGAGAGCAAGGCTAGAGGTTTGAGTGGTTTCTGGGTGATGTGGCCTGCTGTGTGGCAAATAGTTTGATTTGGTGTGGAGGACTTTTTTAAGTTGAACTCTGAAGGTAAGGAAGGGAGATTGAAGTTCCTTTAGGTGGAGGGTCTGTGGTTTAGGAGCAAGGGTGGAGAAAGAGTGGTTGGTGTAATAAAGCCTGTTTTGTTGAGAAGGACAGTGGATTATTGTTTGGGAGAGGTGTCTGAGGTTGTAGTGTGTGTGTGTGTGTTTGGTATAAAGTTTGTCAGCTAGTGGTGGGAATGAGTTAGGTTGCAGAAGTTTTAAGATGAGAGAGCCTAGTAGCAGATCTAGTCCATTCTGTACTGGGAGCCATTTGGCTCTTTTTGAGGCAAGGCAGTGGTGCACATGAAAAGATGAATTAGTTATGAAGTGCCAGATTTTGTTTTCGATAGCCTGTAGTGTGGAAGAGTGTTTCTTAAAAGCTGTAGCTACTATGGGTAGTCCATATTTGAATTATGCCAGAAGGAGTCCTTTGCTATAGTCGCATTGGCAGTGTTATATAGGTAGGAGAGGGGTTTTTTTGAGCCTGGAAGAGAAGTGTATTAACTTTTGCTGTTGATTTCCCAGTATGGATATGGAATGTTAGTGACTGGTCTAGCCACAAACTGTTACTTTAAGGAATTGGTTGTTTCTACTGCTGTGACACAGGATAGACATAGTCAAAGACTTTGGGGATATCTTTTTTAATTTTGGGTGGTGCCAAATTGCATGCTTTTTGGGGTGGGTTTGGTGTTGAGTAATAATTTGTGGTTAATGAGCTAGAAATTGAAGGAGTTCCAATTCTCCAGCCACCCTCCATTTTATTAATTCATAGAACCCATACCTCTTAACTGTCCCTGATTTTGACTCAAATTTCAGCTCTGTCCTTAATTCCACTTAAAACTGGTGACTTATAGAGAAAAGGTAGTCTCACTTGATAAATAATGACAACAAATACAGTTATAGAATTCTTTTGCTTCTGAAAAAAGAAGTTATGTACTCACCATAACATTCCATCTGAGTAGTTATACTTCATTTTTCTGCAACCTGTGGGTATTCGGATCCATATCGGATCCGAGCCGGCAACTTTTTTCTAGCATCTTCTCCAAGCTCCTCCCCTACCCATAATGCACTACCATCTCATACCTTTCCTCAGATCGAGTTTGCTGCAACTAAATACATTAGCAACTCAGCCCAATGAACCAAACCTGTATATTGACAGGACAAGGTCCGGGGGACAGAGGGAGGGAAGGTTGCAGAAAAATTAAGTATAACTACTTAGATGGAACATTATGGTGAGTACATAACTTCTTTATCTGAAGTAGTTAACTTCATTTTATCTGCAACCCGTGGGACAGAGTCCCCAGCTACTCCAATCCTGGGAGGCCCTTATGGAAGATATTCCTGAGCACCGCAGAGCCAAAGGATTCTCTACCTCTAGAAATCAGGTATAATTTGTAATGGGAAATGAAGGTATGTGAATTGGTCCAGGTTGCTGCTGCACAAATGTCGTCCAAAGAAACCCTAGACCAAAAGACAGCAGAAGTCGCCATGGACCTGGTAGAGTGAGCTTTAACAATACCAGGAGGAGATAAACCTTTTGCTTTGTAGACATGCGAAATGCAAAGAGTGATGCATCTGGCCAAAGAAACCTTAGAAATAGCTTTTTCTAAAAAGGATTTGGAAAAGGAAAAGAACAACTGGTCAGACTTGTGGAATGATTTTGTTCTATGAAGATAGAAGCGAAGTTATCTATGAACATCTAACAAACTAAGTTTGTATTCACCCTTGTTTTGGAAATTAGGAAATAAAACGGGCAGATTAATGTACTGGTTTATGTTTGCTTCAGATGCCACTTTGGGTAAGAAGGAAGGATTAGTACGGAGAGAGACCCTATCCTTATGGAAGACCAAATAAGGAGGCACGGCAGACAGAGCTTGAAACTCATAAACCCTCCTAGCAGATGTAATGGAGACTAGGAAGTCTGTCTTCCAGGATAAAAATTTTAAATCCACCGAAGCTGCAGGTTCGAATGGAGGAGCCACCAATGCCTGTAGGATAAAAGTAAGGTCCCAAGGGGGCATTGAATCCTTGACAGGAGGGCGCAAAAGAAAAGTGCCTTTCAAGAAAAGCTGTACACAGCCTAGAAGAGGCTAAGGTGATGTTGTCTTCACCAACATGAAAATTAGAAATGGCTGCCAATTGTACTTTCACTGTGGAGGAGCTAACTCTTTGCTGAAAAATACCAGACAATAAATCAAACACCGCTGGAACAGGGGCTGTAAAGGGATCTAGGTTTCTCTGTGAGGCCCAAATGGAAAAACGCTTCCATTTACTGCGATAGTTTCCTAGTGGAATCTTTAAGAGAAGCCACCAGTATGGATTTTATCGGGGATGAAAGACCAGGAATCCTGGCAATCAACGGAACTGGAGCAACCAAGCTGTCAGTTTGAGGCTGCCCAGGTCGGGTGGGCAAATGCCCGAAGGATGGGAGATTAGATCCGGGCAGGGATCCAGAACCCATGGAGGAGCTAAGAGATGAGACCAAAGGAATGGGAACCAAATCTGACAAGGCCAGAACAGGACAATGAGGATAACTTTGCACCGCAGTCGGCAAGCTTTCTGAAGAAACTTCAGAATGAGTGGCAATGGTGGGTAAGCATACAGAAGCCCGGGGGGCCAAGCATGGACTAGAGCATCTCTGGGGGCTTCCCCTGGTGAGGGAATCAGAGTGAAGAACTCGCTGCACTTCGCATTGGAAGGAGATGCGAAGAGATTGCAGCAAGGCTGACCCCATGCAAGGAATATCTCCTCCGCTACTGACTGTTTCAGAGACCATTCGTACAGCATCAGAATAGCCCGACTCAGTCTGTCCACTAAAATGTTGGAGCACACCGGGATGTGTGTTGCTATCAGAAACCGACCGGTGGAAATCGCCCACTCCCACACTCTCATAGCCTCGCGACACAGGGGGTAGGATCTGGTTCCCCCTGCTTGTTGATATACCAGACAACCGACATGTTGTCTGACTGAATTGCAATCAATCCAAGAGGGAGGACAGTGTGAAAGTCTTCCAACACTAAAAGCACTGCCCTCATCTCTAGAACATTTATATGCAACTTGGTCTCTGACTGGGACCACATGCCTTGGACTGTCCTTCCCGAACAGTGTCCCCCCACCCGAGTTGGGAGGCATCCGTGGTCACTGTGGCTTGGACTGGAGATGACGCGAAGGGGTGTCCTTCTATAATCTCTGGTGAATTTAACCACCAAAGAAGGGACGTCCCGCAGAGAAGACTGATCCTGATCGGAAATTCCATGGGCAGGTCTAGCCAAGACCATTGAACAGCCAGAGTCCATTGAAGAACCCGCATAAGAAGGCACGCACAAGGGAGAATCAATATAGAGGCAGCCATGGAGCTCAGTGGCCAGAGAACCTCTCTCGCCTTTGGAGACTTGAAGTTCACTATTTGAACTATGTGGCACCTGAGGTGTAAGATCCTGTCTGGAGTTAAGAATAATTTCATCTGCAAAGTGTCTAGCCGTGCCCCAATGAAGTCTAAAACTTGAACTGGTTGCAACTGTACTGGTTGCAACTGGGATTTTTGAACATGGACTGTAATCCCCAATAGATCTGCCAACCAAATAAAGTAGTTCCGGGCCAGACAAAGCAGACGCTTGTTGGGCGCAGCAAAGAGACAGTCCAGGTAAGGAAATACCTGAATACCCTGAAGCCTCAGGTGAGCCGCTACAACTGCCATTACCTTGGTGAACACCCTGGAGGCTGTGGTGAGACCGAAGGGTAGGGCTCTGAACTGAAAGTGACTGGCTCCCAGCCAGAAGTGAAGAAACCTCCTGGAGCTTCTGTGGATCTTGATTTGGTAGTAAGCATCCTGGAGATCTAACGAGCACATCCAGTCGCACTCTCGGAGATAAGGTAGAATGGACTGTAGGGTGACCATCCAGAACTTCTGTTTGGTGACAGACAGGTTCAAAGTTCACAGGTCTAGAATGGGCCTCAGGTCCCCCATCTTTTTTGGCACTAAAAAGAACCTTTTCTATGGCCGAGGAGGCAGAACCCACCAACTACGCTGACACCCCTCAGCTGCTGCATGATGACCAAGAAGATGGTCCAGTCACACGCACTGAATTCAACCAGGTTCTTTCTTTACTTACCCAGCTAACTAGTTTGTTAAAAAACAACATGAACTCTGACATCACATTAGCTGGGAATCAACAACAAGGCTTCCTACCAAAAAGGAAGCCCCCAGCGGTTCCGACAACAAGTTACACTAACAGCTTGAGTGTTTCTTTCTCGGATGTGTTAAATGAAACCAACGGGCGTTTGAATGGGGAACACGGTGTAAATCCACGCACCACAAACAACAATGGAGCCGAAAGGCAACCGAGAGACTTTAATTTTAATGCCTGGGCAGGTCAGCAGTTCATTTTTAACAAAGGTACTGTTGCAGTTAATAACAGCAATAATGCTGAGCTTAATTTCAATGAACTTAAAGATAAACTGTATGCCTATAAAAGCAACCAGCTCGAGATTAATTATCTGAAGGAATGTGTGTCTGTGCAACGGGTCCCGAAAGGGTTACGTTGTTTTAAGTTTCCTAATAATGTTCAAGCAGATTCACTTTACTATAAAAAGTTATGTGACATCTTTGACAGAGCTGGTATAGACGTGTTAAAGGTGATGATTCAAGAATATGAGGCGAAGGCCGATATTCTTTTAACTGAACTAAATGTTTTAAATGATGCATTGGGAAATGACAACAATTTTGCCAAAGTTAAATATAACTATGATAATGTTTTTGAACATGTTGACCAATATTGCATAAAAATTTTAAACCGCAAAATCATAAACTTGGAGATTTAAATGAATACAAAGATGGAGTGGCTTATCCACTCCCTAACAGGGCAAGATGGGGCAACAATCAAGAAACTAACAATAATATTAATAGGAATAGAAGCAATTTTGGAGATGCATATGATAACCATTCTACATCTTACACTGAACCATTACGTAGAAGTGAAAGATTAGCTGAAAAAGGAAGGAAAAACTCCTTCCAGGATTTTCAACAACCCCCCGGCAGGACAAGGGCAGAGACAGATACCCCAAGCTTGGAGCAACAGGCACAGTTAGATAGAGTTAGTGTAGGGGCTACAGTTGAAGTCGATATATTTACACAGCAAAGTAATTTATGTAAAATTATAAAAAATGGTAATTTCACTGTGTATAATTACACTAAAATGGAGGTCCATCAAGATGTTTTCAACTTATTTACACTTGGTATGCAGTTTGTACCCTTGCGGTCCCTTAACATGGCCAAAACCCTCATTGACTTAAAACTTTTTGTAAGGAGCCTTAACCTTTCACTTTATTTTAAAGGACAACCTTACGTCAACCAAGGGCTTTCTAGAACTAGCACCTTTAACCCTCCCAGACACTCCTCTATTAAGGTCTTTGAGGAGCTTGTTGAACATGAACTTCGATCTATATCAACCCAAAAAATTAATTTAGATTCTGTTAACTGGGACCAACGAGATCACAGACTCATTAACGACCTGAAAAAAGAGAATATTAGAGTAATGAAACCTGATAAGGGGGGAGGAATGGTGCTCATGTACAATACGGATTATGATGGTTACATTTTTGATATGTTGCAAGACACTAATCAGTATGAGATAGTTTCAAGAAACGAAGTTAATCTTGCTTATGCTAAAATAAATTTTACACTTACAGACCACCTACTTCAAGGAGCCATCAATGAGAAACTTTTTAACTACCTACATGTTCAAAAACCCAAAATTCCGATTATTTTCGGAATTCCTAAAATTCACAAAGGGTTAGAACCATTAAAGTTCCGGCCCATTGTATCTGGAGCAGGTGGTATAACGGAACCACTTAGCAAATTTATAGACTTTGCAACTAAACATCTTGGTAGCTCCTTACAACATGTATGTAAAGACTCTTGGGATTTCCTCAGGGGAATAGATCCCTCGTGTTGCAGACTTGAGCTCCTTCTGGTTACCATTGATATAGTTGAACTCTTCCCAAGTATTCCCCACTCGGTCGGCTTGGCTTGGTTCAATGAAGTTCTTACCACCGAAGCTGGCCTGAGTAACAACACAACCAACCTCTTGGTTGAATTTATGGAAATAGTGTTAGAGAACAACTATATATTCTTCAATGGCGAAATTTACAAACAGAGAAAAAGGGGTAGCCATGGGTGCCCCTTGTGCATTCTTATACGCTAATGTCGTACTACACAGATGGGAGCAAAGGTTTATTTTTTCTACCGGTTGGGCTCAACATCTAATACATTACAAAAGATTCTTGGATGACATTTGCATCATATGGGGGGGCACCCATGGGCAACTTCTGAATTTTATAGAGTATCTCAACTCCACCACCCATTTCTTGTCCTTTACACATACTATTAGTGATATTGAACTTCATTATCTGGATGTTACACTATATAAAGACTTAGACAACTGCTCCTTACAATCTAAATTGTACAGGAAACCCACATTTTCCAGTTCCTATTTACACTTCAAAAGCGGCCATCCCTTTTATCAAAAAAGGGCATTGTTAAAGGACAATTCATTAGGGCTTCCAGAATGACCAGCACTCTTGGCGACTTTTTACCTGAGATCAAATTTCTAAAGTCTCTGTTCATGGAAAGAGGGTACCCTGCTTCATTGGTTAACATTTTAGCACAGGAAGTTATTGATAATAGGGAAACAATTTACCCCCCACTTTTAGGTAAGGGTATTTCCCCTAGTGCCATAGTCACCAGCAACAAAGAGGAGACAGTTTATGGTAGTTTCACTTACACTTATTGCCTTAACTCCACAGAGATAGAAGAAGCTATTCAAAGACATTGGCCAGTTCTCACTTTGCATGAAGAATTAAGGATGGTAATACCTACTTTTCCCAAGTTTACTAGAAAGAGAGATATTAATCTCAAAGAATTACTTGAAGGGAAATGTAACTCTTTGGCAATCGCACCCGAACAGGCACATTTAAATGTGGAGCTTGCAAACAATGTTTTGCTATACTCAACGCCTCCAGTTTATATATCCCCTCCAGGAATTTTCTTTTAACTCTAACTGTTCCACTAACTGTGCAAGCAAAGGGGTAGTTTATTTAGGGTATTGTACTGCCTGTACTGGTTTCTACATAGGCAAAACTGAAAGGAGCCTTAGAAAAGAATCTATGAACATTTTATGATATTTCCAAACAGAAAGATTCTAATGCCTTTTTTAAACATTCCCTAACATGCCCCAACTATGAATTGAGGTTTTTAGTTTTAGAACAAGTGGTGCCAGATGCCAGAGGGGGTGACTGGGAGACAGCCTTGGAATACAGAGAACTTCTCTGGCAACTAAGGCTGAACGCCAATAGACCCCCAGGCATGAATGACAACATTAATATCATCAGCGTTCTTAAAAACAAAATGGCACGCTTGTGAGGTTTCTGGGTTTTAGACAGTGTCATCACACATTGTAAATACACACATTTTTAACTGTTTTTTAGATATTTATTATTGCAATTACTTTTTAATAATACAAGAATATATTTATATTTATATTTTCTTAAACTATCTAACAAATTATCTTAGTGTAACATTCTTAAACATTTTCAATGTTCTTTAATGTAATCCTATTTTTATTGTAGTGACATTCCTTTATTTAACCCTGTTTTTGGTTGTGGCACTGTCTTATTCAATTCAAGTTTTTAACATACTACTTTTCAGCGACACCCTTGGCTTGGAGATGTTTTTTAATTGCATTCTCCTTTAATTGTATCATTTAGTTGCTATATTGAATTGCATTGCTTAACTAATTAAGCAATTTAGTGATTTAGAAATGACTATTTAATGTGGCCATTTGGCTTCTTTAAAATTAACTTGAGGAAGCTCAGCATTAAGCTGGTAGCTGTTATATCGTTTTGTCCATTTGATGTGAATAAAGATCTTAATTTGGATTATCTTCACTCTACTTTCATTTTTTGGCTACCAGGTCACTGCACTTGGACTAGTTGGGTTTGCCACTCTGCCTGGATTTTTGTGTAACCTTGAGTAGACGCCTGATCCGGACTGGTCGGGGGGGACCTGTTTGATGGCTTGTTTGAGAAGCAGCTTTGAAACCTCTAGAGCTGCAGCCTTCCTGTGAGCAGTTGGAACATGCGGGAGGTGTTTTGGAATATTTGGAGGAGCAACAAATGGGCTAGTGTAACCTCTGGATATAATCTGTAACACCCAGCGATCTGTCATTATGGACTCCCATGCCGCTGGGTGTAGGGACAATCTCCCCTGACTGCCTCCAGAGTAGGACAGCCGAGCAACCCCTCAGGGCTGCTAAGCGGGTCTATCAGAAAAAGGTTCCCTAAACCCAAAATTCCTGGGACCCCCTCTACCTCTGGGTCGGCATCGATCCTGTCCCCCTCTGCCTCTGGGGGAATAGTTGTCCTGAGAATCCCGGGAAAACTGAGATTTTTCGGAACCACATCTTCTTTTGCCCTCTTTGATTCTTAGAGAAGGACCGCTGAGGGTTAGAGAAGCGGATCCCGATGGCAGACAAAGTCTTCCCGTCTTTTTTGCTCTGGACAAGTGTGTCATGTGCTGTCTTCAAAAAGGAAAGAACCATCATAGGGAGCATTAATAAACGACGCCTTGAAAGGGTCCGTGAACTGACACAACCTGAGCCAGGCATGACACCTCATGGCTATGCCTGTCCCAGCCACCCTAGCTGCTCCTTCCATGGCATGGAAAAGAAGCTACATAGACGTGTTCGATACTGACTTCAGAGTTGACATTTTCGCAAAGAACAGCTGTTTGTCCTGCGGCGATAAGGACTCAGCGAATTCCGATACAAGGTCTCGCTGAAGTCAGATCACATGTGCCAAATAGTTCAGCGCACGGATTGAAAAGATCGCTGAGGAATAAACGCGCTTCCCAAACCTATCCACTGACCTGGACTCCTTGTCTGGAGGGTGGACTGAGGAACTCTCCTGCACTAGTTCCTTATTGGTGGCCGCTGCGACCAACATAGCATCAACTGGGGCTCCTTTTGACCAAGGTTGTCTGTCAGTAGGGGTAGATAAAATCTTGTCGGGGAATTTGGGGATGGGCTCTATGGTGTCAGGCTCCTTCCATGCCTGCATGGTGATAAGGTCCACCAAGGGGTCCACTGGCGGAGAAACCCAGGAAGTAGATGGGCCCGTGCCAAAGACCTCCAAGAACACTGACTCATCCACAGAAGATTTTGGGGCTGACCAACCTCCCCTCTGGCGGAGGATCTCCATGATGTCTCCGAAGGAGACGTCTTCAGGAGGCGACCTGGGGGAACCTTCTCCTTCCTCTAAGTCAGTGTCCATAGTGAGGGACTCGGGGGAATCCAAGTGCCTCCTTTTGCACTTGTGCTTACGGTGGCCCTCTTCAGTGGGACTCTCTGAAGAGGACTCAGGAGCTGCAGGGGGTTCCTCAGGGGGAATAACCTGGGGATCCTCTGGCACGGGCTGTCCTTGAGACAGGATTAAGGGAGTCATCACCAAATCCAGAGGGGTCTGGGTGGAATCCGAGGGGATGGGATAGGATCTCAATCCCTGGGAGAGAACCCTCTCCACCACTTCGAAGGCCGAAGGAGAGCGTACCTCCTTGGCACCCAGCAAGGAAGAAGCCCTCCCCGGATCTGAAGCAGGGACTGGAGCTAAAGCAAGGGTAGCCTGAGGTCCGAGGAAATGGGTCGGATCCGAAACAGGCAGAGCTGAAGTATCCATTCCCTCAAGTCTGACTCCTGTCCGTGGCTCCGAGAGTCACTTGGCTCCGAACTAGTTGGGTCCGAGGAGCTCAAGGTAACAGCCGGAGTCGAGGTGGGGGGACCGTTGGCACCAAGCTACGAGCTCCAAAAAATCTCGGATCCAAGAGCCCTGAAGCTGACGTACGGATCGTGGAAGGAGAGATGGGGTGGAAAAAAGGCATGGAGGTCCCCCCTCCAGAGGGAGAGGGGCCTGGCAAGACTCCCATCTGTATTTGGGTCTGAATGAATCTCCACATAATCCTGTCCATGTCTAAGTCTGATAATCTCCGAGTCAATCGCGAAGAAGCCACCGACTTGGATCTGGCTGGTCTGCGCTGTGAGGGTGAGGAAGGCCTTGGATCTGAAGGTTCCAGCGGCTCCAGTGAAAAACGAGGAGACCGAAGCTGTGGAGAAACTGGCCTCATGGACTTAGAAGGGGGACTAAGGAAGAGCTACCTGTCCGGGGATCTCTTGCAACGTCTATCCCTTTTCTTGTCCCTGTCCTCCTTGTGTCTTTCTCTGTCCTTGTCTTTGTCCACTACACTGACTGTAGCTTTTTCCTTGCCTGACCCAGCACCAGAAGAAATGGGAGTTTGAGTCCCTGTCTGGGTGGGAGGTTGAGTAATGGGTACCGAGGCCATGGCAGACTCCAGCATAGATGCAATGAGAAGGCCTTTGGCTACCAATTTGGCCTTCCGATCCCTGAGGGCTCTAGGGTTGAACCCAGCGCAGATTGCACATTGCGTTGGCAGATGGGACACTCCCAAACAAATAACACACAGAGTGTGACCATCAGCTGGTGAGAGCTTATGGCCACACTCTGTGCATTTCTTAAACACTGATTTTGGCTGATCAGCCATGGTCCTGCACCAAACACCACTCCCTACAAGATCACCACACACAAAACACACATAGGGGAAGGGCAGGCCTAACAACTACTCTACAGAGTTTTACAACAAAAAAAAAATTTTTTTTTAAACTAACTGACGAACAAGTGATATACTAGTGGGAGAGGAAGGGAAACAACTCACTCAGACACACTAAAGACAAAGGATTTTTAAACTTACTATCCCTGAGCTCAGAGTGAAGGGGACCACAATGCTCACTACCCATTCACTCCAATAGACTGTCTTACTTTTCTTTTACACACCCAGACAGTAATACCCTCAAACTACTCCCTAGTTAAAAGAATTATTTTTTTTCTCTTACCTTCACATCATTCCCCTTCTAACTACTGCCTAATTTATATATATATATATATATATATATATATATATATATGTATATATATATATAATTATATGTATTTATTCTTCTCTTTCACTCCTCCTCCTCCTCCTCCTCTCCCATTTGCTTCAGTTTTATCTATTAATCACTACACATCTACAATGCTGCTATTCTATACAATTGTATTATTCTCCCTCACAACTGCTGCCTTCCTAACATATTAAAACCTACCTCTATATACAATTCCCCAAACCCACTCCAGTCATCTCCCAAACACTACACATCTCCAACTATTAACAGTCCCTAGTTTCTTCCACTCTGCTACTGTCCACCTCTTTAAAACAATATATTACTCCTGTAATTACATAATCAACAAGCCTTCTCCTAGACAAAGGCTGAAACTCAAACACCCTTATACATACTCCCTGCAGTCTTTTCACTTGAAAACATGTGACGATATCCATCCTAACTCCGATCCTACAACCACTCAACAAAATAACAAGTCTGAGACATTACAAAATAGTCATCCCTCAAAGCCATATCGTCTCCACCTATACACAGCTAACCTTAGAAGTATAAGAAACAAACTTACAGAACCCATAAAAAAGGTGGTGGGGTGGCCATTATCTACAACAATACTTTAAACCTCTCTACGTCTCAGATAAGTCCACTCCCACTTTTCACCGACAAAATAATTATAGCATCCTTGCAAATTAATGCTCAAAAAGCCTTTGCATTATATAAGGTTACTTTCTCCCAAAAAACAACATAATTACTGCTGAAGAATTTCTCTCTTGAGCATCGAGCAACATTTTTCTTGAGACAATAATTTCAGGAGAACTGAATACTGATTGACAAAATATTGACACTGTCAATCCTAGTAATGTCATTAATCTATATGTTTTCAACCAGCTTATTTCAACTCTCACAAGTTACAACAATAACTCTTCTTGGTCCTCTACCTTAGATTGGATTTTCTGTTAATGCCTCCCAAAAAATCCTCTCAACAGGTGCCTTACCTGATACCTTAAATGATCACATACCCATCTTCACAATAACATATCATAAACCTAATCAAAAACATCAGTACAGCCTTTCTCAACTTTCCACTCGATGAATCTGTAGCTCTCTTAAGTCAATTTTATTTAACATATTAAATGAACTAGCCCCACTAAGAACCAAAATAATTTAATGAAATCCAGCACTCTGGATTTCAAAAAGTACTAACTTGCTCGTGAAAGAGAAAGAGAGCAAGAGAAAACAAAGCCTGGAATAAAATAGAAGCAAGTTAAAACCATAGCTCCCCATCAATACTACAAATGTCTGAGAAACTCCACTAAAGAACAAATCAAAACTGATAAAAAATTACTACATTGATATACAGGCAGCAAATTACAACCCCAAAGCTTTTTGGACTACAGCCAACCAGCTGTTAAAACCCAGTACACCAACCCAAATCACACCTACTTCATCTAGCTATACTGGCAGTATATCCAGCTAATTCAATACCCACATCATCCAGACAGTAACCTCTTTTACTAAACCATTGGCACAGCAGACACATCATCCTCTCCTCCCTATTAGCCTCCAGGACACCTGCACTCAAACCAGTCTCAATTTCTACAATCAAAAACTTTTACTAACCTTAAACTTTATCACCCTTGTCCTGATAACATGCAATCTGAGTACTTAAAAATTGCTATTGATGACTTAGCTGTTTCTATCTCTATTTTAATCAACTGCTCCATCACTGAAAGCTATGTCCTAACCCTATGGAAAATGTGCTACATTCTTCTCCATAAAAGTGAACATATAAATGAGCTCTGAAACTTCAGGCCTATATCCATACTGTGTCCAGTCGGAAAGATTCGGGAGATGTATATCCAGTCTCATCACTTTAGATTTCTCACTGACAACGACCTCATTTCCCATACATAGCACGGTTTCTGTCCTTTTCATAGTACATGTGGGTCTATATCACAAAATTGAATATTGTGAACGCTGAATACCGGAAGGCCGAACTTGATAGTTCAAAAGCTGAGAATGTCGAAGCCGCAGAAACCCGAATTCTTTCCCAGGGAAAGAATTCAGTTGGCTGTTTCTGCAGCTTCGGCATTTTCGGACCGGGACAAGGTAAGTGTACGAACGGGTAGTGATGGACTTTAGGGTTAGGGCACGGGTCAGATAAGTGTGCGATAGTGACAGACTTTAGGGTTAGGGAGCGGGTCAGGTAAGTGTGCGGTAGTGACGGACTTTAGGGTTAGGGCACGGGTCAGGTAAGTGTGCGATAGTGACAGACTTTAGGGTTAGGGCTGGGTTAAAGATAGTGAATAGATAGTGGTGTATGTTAGGTTTAGTGTAGGTTTTGAAGGTGTTTGGTGTGATTGTGTTATGTGTGTGTTTTTTGGAACAGTGAATTTTTTCCCTGGGAAAAAATTTGCTGTTTTGAAGTGTTGATGTTATCCGAATTCGATCTTCCAAATTCAAACTTATGGTGTTCGACATTTTGGAAGCTGATTTCATGATATAGACCTGTACATGTATAGCTCTCCTTTGTTTTATAAAAATGTTAACCAACATCGAAACTCTGGGAACTTAGTCTCAGTATTTTTTCTAGATTTATCCAAAGCTTTTGACATGGTATCCCACCAGAAATTGCTTCAAAATCTAGCTTGCCTATGAATATATGAAACTTCATTATCTTGGATCTGCAGCTACGTCTCAAATAGACAACAGGCAGTAAAATGGCAAAATGACATCTCCTCTTTCCTTCCCATTACAGTGGGTGCTCCTCAAGATCCATTTTAGGCTCCCTATTGTTCAGTATATTCATTAATGATCTCCACCTAGCTTCTAAACAAGATAACATCATACAATACACAGATAATTCAACAATCATCTGTTCTACTAAACGCAGAGATAAATTAAAACAACTCACCCCAAGAGTCTTTCTCCATCATAGAGGCCTGGCTGTTTGATACACAGCTGCTCCTTAAACCTAAAAAAACAAAACTGATCCTATTCACCACAAAGCATTCAAATGAATACAAAAATAATTTCAAAATCAATTTTTCCAAGCATGCCAACATTCAACTAGTAAGCCAAACAAAGTTTGTAGGAGTCACTACTGACAAAAACTTAAAATGTTATCATTACATAAAACAAGCAGTAACATCCACCAAAAACTAGGCATACTTTATAGAGTCAAACAAGACATCTCAGATAATGCCAGAAAAAGTATTGCTCAATCCATTCTCATCCCTACACCATTTTATGCTGCTCAAATCTTGATTAATCCATAATCCACTCAACTTTCACTTTTGGAACCACTATAATAAGATGGTAAAATTTGCCACCAATCATCATTATAGGACACATCACTGTCAGGCCTTAAAAAACTTTAGTGGTTAGAGCTAAGGCATTACCTTATATTTTCCCAAACAGTCACTTCCCATAAACTTGATTATTATCCATAGAAATGCCTAGTTTTGACAAATATTCTCCAACTCTATAAGCCAGGTGAACAGCTGAGATCCACTGACAAAATATTATTTACTATTACAAAAGCTAACAACTTATCTAATGAATATTTGTACTTAACTTACCTGGCCAAAATTTGGAATGCCCTTCCTCTCACCCTAATAAACATAGTAAACAACACTTCTTTTAAGGCACAAACAAAATAATACCTAAAAGATACCTGACTCTGTACATGCACAAATTTTGGATAATAAATTTCCTGTCCCTTACTTTCTTCTGTTCTTTTCAACCACTACACCCTTAGTTATTAGTCCAAAATCTCCTCCTTGCCCTACACCTCTCCTTCTTCTTCCTTCTACCTATCCTAAAACATTCTTTCCCACCTCTTAGTACTACTCCTCCATTTTCCTCCTTTTCTGCACATCTATACTTCATTTCCAAATATGTTCCACAGCTCTTTAGATGCTGCTAATAATTGATACTATATTTAAAAGTTGTATATTTGCTGATTAATTGCATACCTCTGTTAATTACTCATATACCTCTGTTGACTACCTTCTTCATGCAATGTATTTTTGGAGTTTTTCTGTCCAGGAAAAGTTTCATAGCTCATAACATGGTATCACTATTAATTAGTGATAATCTGTTTAGATTTTGTATAGTTCTTGATTACTTGCATACCATTGTTTACTATGCACTTTTTGTAAGGTTAGAATTTTTCTGGAGTTTTTCTACCCCTGCCTCTACAGAAAAGGGGTAGCTTTCTGTCCAGTCGGGCTATCCTGGTAAATGCATGCAATAAATAAATACATATTGGTAAGATAATTTTGCAGTCGTGTTTCAACTGTAGAGTGGTTGAGGCTGGACTTAATTAAAGTTATTAAAGTTATTTATAGTTTAACCCTTTACCAGGCTTTAACTCTGGAAATAGTATTTTTATCCATTTTGGTTCCTAAACTGAGCATT
The DNA here is from genome assembly GCF_019279795.1 of Protopterus annectens. Lineage (NCBI taxonomy): Eukaryota > Metazoa > Chordata > Ceratodontiformes > Protopteridae > Protopterus > Protopterus annectens. The sequence goes on from NC_056728.1 coordinate 1,835,852,031, forward strand.
CATTTTTGGTTACAGGTTTTCATTTTGAATGCTGGTTTCTGTTTATTTTCTGGTCTTAAAGATTGCCATGCCATCAGTACAGAAGATAAAGTTTAGAGTAGGAACGTCATGAGGTACTTTACGAGGTAGTTTATCAATGACAGATGAGAAGAGAAGCTAGGATCGAACTTTGGCATACTTCCACTGAAAGAGGTATGGGCTGTGAAAAGGAAGAGTCTTATTTAACTTTGAATAATCTGTTTGCAAAGGAGTCTTGGTACCAGGAGATTGGATGGGTTACTAATGCAAATGTTATGAAGAGGAAGAAGCAGGAACTGGTGGGTGATTAGGTCACAGGCTTTTGTGAGGTCAATGAATATTGTTCCTTTCAAGTTATCTTTGTCCATGTTGAGGATCATTAACACCATGACTTGTCTTAAATTCCATGCTGCTTTAGGGTAAGTAGATGGCACAGCTGAATGTACATTACTTTTTTCTAGCAACTTGCCAAGATCAGGTAAGATGGAAATAGAACAAAAGTGTAAGGTGTTTTAAAATATAGACAAAGAAATGGAAAAGTAGTGTTTAAGCTGTAGTGTTTCTTTAAAGTGCTGGCTGTGTCTTTTCTGGTCATGAGTGAAAGTGATTACATGTGAACCCAAGAATCAAACAATCCCACTAGGAGACATAATATGGGGGTATTATTCTACAAGTTATATGTGTATTAATATGTGTAGTATTCTATGTATTCACAGTATAGTGTAAAATTTATTCATTTCTATTTTACTTATCTTTTGTTGACCGGGTTAGTCCCATTATGCTAGTAGCCTCTTTTCAGGGGTGACCTGAGGTGGTATTTACACTACAAAGGGAAATTTGGCTATGGCACTGGGAAACTTCCCATACTGTGCATACAAGAACACATTTTCCCTGTGGCACTTCCTGTCTTCCGGTCCAGGTGTGTAGGTGGTTCGGAGAAGCAGGAAGCTGGTGAAGTGTGACTGGAGAGTGAAAAGGAGATCAAAAATGATGTTAGTGTTTCTGATGCTGAGAGTCAGACAGCAGATGCAGTATTTATGTCAGAGGCATTCAAAAATAATAAGGGAGAGGCAGGGAAAAGGCAGCTGAGCCTTTGCAAAAGCAGTTTCAAGGGATGGATGCATCTATTGTAGACTCAGAAGATTTGTTTCAGCAATATCTTTTTTAAGTCAGGGGTTGTAACACAAGAGTGTGTTGTTACAACCCTCCAGTTGGGAGGGTTGTGGGATGATATATTGTTAGACATGGTCGATGAAAGTGAGCCGGAAAATGGTAAGGACATGTCATGGGGAGAAATGTTGGACCAAATACATACGGAAGAAGTACAGCAGAGTGAAGGTATGAAAGCTGAAAAAAATCATAAGCAGAAACGCTGAAAGAAGGGATGTGTGTTAAAAGAGAAGAATAAGAAGCAAATTTAAAGAAAAAGAGACTGTTTAAAGTTCGGATGGAAAAGAAGAAAGATAAAGAAATGGACAGATATAAGGTACAGGATGAAGTAATTGAGATGCTGGGGATTAAACCAAAGAGAATTTATTCATATTAATAAAGAGACTTTTTGTGACATTCATTTTGAGACTTGGCAGATAATGGAGAAATTTATAGAGGAATACGAAAAAAAGAAAAAACTGTTCACAGTGGAACTAATATATATTCAAGCCCTTTTTTAGGGAAGCTAAGAAAAAAGTTAATAATCAATTTAGGACTGAAGTTGAAAATGAGGCTTTTAAAAAGCATTTATTAAATGTATGTAATGATATATTGAATTTATCAAAAATGTATGATAATAGGGGTTTATGGACTGGGGTGTGGGATTGCAAAGTGCTACTGAAACTTGAAAATGGCAGTATTGTGCATATTCCAAGTATTATTAATGCTGAAGGAGACAGAGGTTTAGTTATATATTGGGGACAGCCAAAAACATGTCTTTTGTGTGGAAACATGGATCATTTAATTAATAAATATGAGAAAAGAAGATGTTTTGTATGTGGGGTATAGGACATGATGCATGGAATTGTGAATCAAAATGTTATAAATGTAAGAAAGTGGGACACTTGGGAGGATTTACGTAAAGAAAGAGGAAATGGGGTAGGTTTGGACATAATAGATGAAGTAGCAGAACAAGGTAAAACAGATAAAGTTATATAAAAGGATTTAGAAGCAGTAGAAATGGGAAGAAAAGATAGTAGCATTGCAGAAACAAAATAAATAATACAAAAAGATACAGTGAGGGAAGATTTAAATATAGAAAACATTGAAGAAGAAGAGTCAGGGTTAAGTGACAATGATTATGTTAAATGGAATATAGTTACACAAAAAATAAATTCTATTGGTAAAAGAGTGAGAGAAAGGAAAAGGAAGAATACAGAAGACTTCAATAAAGTAAAAAAAAGGGAAAGGATGAATACATATTATTTAAGGTAGAGTTATGTGTAAAGGTCTATTATTAAATGTGAATACTTTTAAGAAGTTGGAGCGAAGGAAAGGGATTTTTGAGTAGTGTGAAAAGTTAGATAGTGATGTTATTATACTAGAAGATATTAGATTTTTATCAAAACTAGAAAGATATCAAACCGAAGTATGGTGGGAAAAGAATCCAATATGGAATTTTGGGGAGGGGACCTGCTCAGGAATACTTATATAAAGATACAATTAAAGTGTTAGATGTTACATTTGTTATAACAGGTAGGATTACTGCTACTGACACAAGATGAAGAGAACATGATATTAGAATTATTGCAATATATGCATATATATATAGTACAAAAGGAGAGGGAAGAGATGTTCAGAAAGATAATCCAAGATGTAGCAGTTAATATGGAGATAATTGTAGCAAGAAGGCATATGATGTTAAATTAGTGAAGGACATTATTAAATATGGACAGTTAATAATCTGGAATCTAGAGACTTGGATGTACAGAAGAGGTAAACAAGGAACAGAAATAGATTATTTTTTATTGTCAGGTCACAGGGCAATTTGTATTTTGGTAAAGGGAAATGTTGATTATATAATAATTTGGAAAGGTATACAAAGAATAAATGAAGTGAAATGGGATATTAAAGGGAGAAAAGATGTTATAAGATTATGGCAAGATGATGCAGAGATGAGAGAATTTTACAAAGATTGGTCAGAGTCATGGTTTAATTTCAAACTAAAATATAAAAAAATGCTATGTGGCATGGGAGAAAGAGAAAATATATATGGGAAAAATAAAGTATAAGAATTTAAGTAATGACACGATTGACTGTCTAGAGAAGAATGACAAAAATGTTGTTATTAAGGAACAGAAACTATATGAGTTGAATATGAAAAAATAAAACATATATTGTATAAACAAAGATACTTTCTGAAAGGAAATAAAAAGAAGAAACTGAACCATATTTAAGTAAAATAATTAAAGACAACAATAGTGTAATGAGAGAAATGAAAGATTCTTCAGGTAAACTGTATAATACGTAAGAGGAGATTATGAACATAGTGAAAGAATATATTAGGACATTATCTAAAAAGCAGAGAACAAAGACATGGAAGGAATGGAAGGTATATGCATTTTCTGACAAGAAGAATAAAGATTTAGAAAAAGAAATAAAAATTGAAGAACAAGAACAGGTACTAAAAGTAATGAATTTAGATTTAGCTGCAGGACCGGATGGAATAGAATATAGAATGTATAAAAATGTGACTGTAGAGGAAAAAAATTGTTTATAAAGGTATTAAATGAATAGTTAAATAAAGGTTTTATCTATAAAGAGATATGCAGAGATATTTTAGGTTTACATGGAAAAAATGAGAGAAGGGAAAATACAGAACTGGAGACCAATTGTATTAAATAATACATATTATAAGATTTTTATGAAAGCATGCGGTGGTGGTGCTATGGTAGCATTGTCGCCTCACAGTAAGACGCTGTCCGGTTCGATTCTCAGCTAGAGCGTCTTCTGCGTGGAGACATGCGTGAATGGGCGTACCTTCGTTGAAGGTTGTGCATCAGGCCTGGCAAGCCAGTACGTAAATATCAACTGCCAATCATTAACGGACCAGCGTTTTGCTGTGGCGACCCCTAACCGGGAAAAGCCGAAAGACACAAACAATAAGATTTTTATGAAAATATTACAAAAACAGGATGGAAGAAAAAGTAGGTAATGTAAATGAACACATTTGGTATGAAAGGTAAAAGAGTTCAAGATTTATTATTAATTAGGGAATTAGTAGATGATACAGAATGGTACGAGATCTCAGCAAAGCATTTCATTTGATTCATCACTCAGTATTATGGGATATATTTGATATACATTATATAAGTAAGAGGATTAAAAATGTGTGTATTTCAGCATACAAGTATAATATAGTGAAGCTTATCATAAATGGATGGTTGAGTGAACATATAAAGTTAGAGAAGGGTATTAGACAAGGTTGCCCATTGAGTGGTGCACTATTTGTATTAATAATGAATGCAATACCTTCGTATATGAATAAGGTGATGGATGGTATGAGTTATACTACTAATGAAAGAATACAATTGCCTATTTTGTTAAATTATGCAGATGATATTATTATTATAACAAAAAATGCAGCATGTATGAATGCAGTGATAAAACAAATGCAATAGATCATTCAGGTTATTGGGTCTGTAGTAAACAGAGGCAAAAGTCAAGGTTTAGGATCTGAGGGGAGGATTAGTGAAGTTAACTTTAATATGGAAAAGATGAAGATCCTTGGAATAAACTTCAAGAAACAAGAAATGATAGATTCTATATGGAAAGAAAAAAATAGAGGAATGAAACATATATGCATTTTGGAAGTATTTTAGGCTTTCCTTTAAAAAAAAAGTTTATTTAATAATTTCTGTACTGTTAGCTAAGATTATTTATTTAGCTGGTGTCTTTAACTTTCCAATGAACTTAGAAAAAGACATAATGGAAAAACTGCTGGACCGAGGGCCAAAAAACACAACCAATCATAAAACAAACAGGCTCCCTGGTGCATTCACACAATAAGCTCCAAATTCATTAAATCAAACACGTGAGTAAATAAAAAACAAGAGAACAAAAACTTTTAATAACAGTCGGTTAAACGTTTTCATCCCTGTAAAACTGGGACTTCAGCAGAACAATCTATATAATCCATACTTTCTTTACTTATACCAAAAGCACACTGCAACCTAATTAAAAATGATTGAGAATGACTAACAGCAATCAAATAATTAAACATTATTTAGAGATACTTAAAGGAATATATATCACGTTTCCTTCTATTACAATTCTTAAAATGAAAATCAACTAATTTTACAGTTCACAGACATACCTATTAAAATAACTTGTGTATTGACATAATTGTTTGTATAAAGAAAAATAAAATACTGGAATAATATATAGTTTAAATAGAATTTAAATAGAATTTAAATAGTTAAAGCCCTTTTCTTTAATATAGCCATGGCAGTAGTGATCTCATTGATTCCCAGTGGCAAATTAGCTCTTAATCTAGTAATCCAAAAAAATTCCCTAAGTTCAATACAAAGTTCCCACCACCCACCTGTTGAGTTCAAAGGTAACAATTCCAAGATTCCAAAGTTAAATTTGATAAATCCTGGACATTGTAAAGAATATTTGAATAAGGAATTGTTTATATTTCCTTTAGAAATTGCATATAAATGTTCGTATGTATGAGTTTTGAATTTTCTCTTGGTTTTACCGATGTAGTAGTCACCACATTGATCACAAATAGAAATGTAGACCAAATCTCTAGTATTAAAATTGCCCTTAGCAAGTTTAACTTTGAAACCTATGTCTTTTAAAAGGATGGTATCTAATTCTAAAATATAAGGGCATTGTCTACCCATGCCACATCTTGTTGTACCTCTAACTGTCAAGCTGTAAGGTGAATCCAAATTCTCAAATAAGTATTTAAAGTTCTTCCCAGTTTTAAAAAGAAACTGAAGTTTGGTGCCAAGAACTTTCAAAATTTCTAGGTTATTTCTAAAAACTGTCCAATTCCTGTCAATAATGTTTCTAATGTCTTTCTGTCATTGTCCGTATGGTATAACCATACTGTTAGAATGACTCAGGTTCAGGTTGTCATAATTCTTTTTATCAAGATAGCTGTTGTCACTTAAAAGGGGTTTGTACTTAGTCCCCCAACCTACCTTCACTTCAGTCTTAATGTCACTTAATAAGTCTGAAAGGTAAACCCTATCCACAAACATTTTACAGATTTTCTCCATCTCCAACTTAAAAATGGTTGCATTTGAACACATCATGGCTGCTCTGACCAACTGCCCTTTAAAGATGCTCTTTTTAGTATGTTTGGGGTGAGAGCTCCTAAAGTCCAAATAATTATTTGAAAAAGTGGGTTTCCTGTAAATTTTGTAGCAGAATGTGTGATTTGAATAATCTTTATGCAAGGTGACATCCACATAGTCAATAGAATGTTCTGAAACAGTGGTGGTAAATTTAAAGAAATACACTATTCAGGTATTCAACAAAATGCCCTGGTTGCTCAGATGCCTTTTTCCGTAAGACAAAGATGTCATCCAGGTACCTATAATATGCTAACCAGTGGGTGGAAAAATCAGAATTTATTACATGTTTTGATTCCCAAGAGTAGAGCACCGTATTAGCATATAAGGGAGCATAATTGGCTCCCATTGCCACCCCTTTAATCTGTTTAAAGAATTCTCCTTCAAACATAATTGTTGTTAAGGATAAACTCCATAGCCATAATAATAAAATTAACCATGGTATCACTGAAAGTCGTGAGTGTCTGAATAGCTTCATAAAATAATTCAAGTCCCTCCTCATGGGGTATGGATGTAAATAAATCAATTACATCAATAGTCAAAAAACACCAGTCATCTGCGTACCAATTTTTGCCTTTTTTGGTCAAAAAATCCCATGAGTCCTTCGGTAGATAATCCACTAGGTCAAGAATGTTTTTAAGGAGTCTATCAATAAATATACACCACAAACAAACAGATCAGGGTTTGCCAAAGGCTCACTCAGTCAAAAAAAATCATAGTATCAAACAAGATAAACGTAGCAAAGCCACCACAAAGAGAAGTGTATAATTGTAAAATAAGTATTAAAACCAATTTTATTAAATATAAAGCTGTGATCAATACAGAGAATAAAAACAGTGATAAGCGTTTTTGACCTATGCCTTCCTCAGATCATATTACATTCCAACTTTAAATAATGCTTAATTATTTGATTGGTGTTAATTATTCTCAATCATTTTTAATTAGGTTGCAAAGTGCTTTTGGTATAAGTAAAAGAAGTATGGATCGTATCGAATGTTCTGATGAAGTCCCACTTTTACAGGGACAAAAGCACTTAACTGACTGTTATTAGAAGTTTTTGTTCTCTCATTTTTTATTTACTCAAGTGCTTCATTTAATGAGTATGGCGCTTATTGTGTGAATGCACCAGGGAGCCTACTTGTTTTATGGTTAAATTAGAGAAAGATGTATACAATATAATGTTTTCTTTTCTTTGGGGATCGAGGTTGAACCCTGTAAAAACTGGGGTGCTATATGTGAAAAAAAGTAAAAGGAGGTTTGAGGCTAATAAATCCTATAATGTAGGGTTACCATATTTGGTTGTATGTAAAAGAGGACAGAGAATGAAAAAATATGTGCTGGTACCAGCACACATTATTTCATCCTGTTAGGGCTGAACAGCAAAAAAAAAATTGGTCTTGTCTTTAATGCATTTCAGAATTAAAGGCGAGTAGCTCCGTGTTTGGGGATTTTTGATTGGCCCGTATGCCAGTATACGAGCCAATCAAAACCTCGCTGTGATTCTCCTTTCTGTTCAATGCGGAACATCAAGGAGTTCCGCATTGAACAGAGCTCCACTTTTTGATTGGCTCATATACCGGTATACGAGCCAATCAAAAACGCGCACAAAAGGGGCATTGTACTCAATAATCGGTCTTATAAGGAAAGAATACAGGGATGTTATGACCACCTTGTCCCAGATGAGATACCCTTACTAATGAGGTGGGCCATGTAGAAAGCTTTCTATACAATGGAGGCAATATGGTGGTCAAAAGTCAGTTTGCTGTCAACCTGGGTTCCCAAGTCCCTCACGACTGATTCTGTGCTTAGTGCCTTATTATCAATGTGATAATTTTTGGGGACATCATTCTCTCCAAAAGGGATGATGACGCATTTTTTGTCATTCAGTTTGAGGCCACGTTTCTGGCACCAGTCATTTGTTTGGGTGAGACCCTCTTGGAGGATGTCCACATCTCTAGGGGAATTGATGACAGTGCCCAGCTTGCAGTCATCTGCAAACTTGGTCAGCCATAGTCCACTAGATTTGGCCTGCACCTCTGAGAAGTATATCCCAAACAGCAAAGGTCCCAAGACCAATCCCTGGGGTACACCGCTTGTTACGGGTCTACTACTTGAGGTGGCTTCCACTATTTTGACTAGGTGGGTTCTATCAGTAAGCCAGTTTGCTACCCATCTGGTAAAATATGGATTGATGCCTAGTTGAGAGAGTTTATCTATTATACCTGAGTGGGGAACATTATTGAAGGCCTTGGCCAGGTCAAGGTAGGTGGTGTGCACCGTCTTCCCCTCATCTATGGCCTTGGTGACTGTCTCAAAGAAGTCAACCAAATTTAACAAGCATGACCTCCCACTGACAAAACCAAACTGTGTCAGATCAAGTATTTGGAGGTTGCCAATGTCCTTGTTAATGAGGTCCATGATAATCCGCTCCACGGCCTTGCAGATCAGGCTAGTTAGGCTGATGGATCTATAATTTTCTGGATCGGTGGATGCTCCACCTTTGTGCAAAGGGATGACAGTAGCTATCCTCCACTTGGCTGGGATGAAGCTGGTACTCATGTTTTGGTTGAATAGGGTTGCCTAATGGTGCTGCAAGTTCCTGCCTGAGTTCATGTAGGATTCAGCCTGGGATGTTATCGGGTCCCATGGAGGCTGTATTTTTTGCATTTGAGAGGGCAGTGATGACTTGCTCCCTAAAGATAAGGGGAGGGGGCAGGTACTGGGGATGTCCTGTTTTGCTGATGGAGACAGGAGAGTGAAGTTTTCACTGAACCTGTCTGCCAGCAGGTTGGCTATATCTACAGGGTTTGTGTATGTGGTGTCCTTGACCACCACAGTTCTGAGCAGATCTGAGTGCTTCCCTTGAGACTGTGGACATATGTGAAGAAAGCCGTAGGATGATTGTCTTTAGCAGATGTGGCCAATTTGGACTCGAAGTTTGCTTTGGAGGATTTCACTAGTGCTCTTATTTACTTGTTCAGGCTAAGGAGAGATTGCTTCCAATTAGGCACCTGCTCCTTCTTGGTCCTGGACAGCAAATTTTCCTTTTATTATAGAGTTTATTTATAGTAGATTCCCACCAGACAGGTTTACTCTTCCTTGAGGAGGATAATTTCGACCTGTCTGGTATTCCTGATTCCATGCAGCTATATAAATGTTCACATAGTACTTTGGTGTAAGTTTGGACATATGTGCCAGTTTCTGTGGAGGGGGCTGTGAGGCTGTTTATACCTTCCCTCAGGAGGTTATAATCAACTCTGGAGAAGTTTTTTTGTTTGACCCTGGATGGGGGCTGGGGTCAGGGGAGATGGTGACTTTCAAAGTGACTGCTTTGTGGTTGGATCTTACCAGGGATGATAACACTGTAGGGATGCTGCAGGGGTTACTCGTGTTAGTTAATACCAAGTCCAAGATATTTTCACCTCTTGTGGGGTGTCAACCAAATGGTTCAAAGTATTTGCATTGACGAAATCAAGGCTTCTCTGGGCATTTGTGTTTTGGCATGAGTATTTCTTCCAGTCTATGGTTGGATAGTTAAAGTTGCCCAGGATCAGGGTAAAGGGTTGAATCCTGATAGATTCGAAGAGGTCCAGATAGGTGGAGTGGGCATCTTGAGTCAGAGCTGGAGGCCCGTAGCTTGCTATGATTTGAATAGGGGTCTTGTCAATTGTTTACTGCACATGGATTATTTTCTCTGCACCATACTGATTGACCACTCTAGAGGTGTGTATCTCTTTTATATATATTGCAACTCCACCTCCTTTCGTTTTGCTGCTCACTGCTTGGGGTCTGAATGAATGATAGAATGAGTAATCTAGTATGGCTGGGATGAGCTTTGAACCAGGTTTCTGTGACTGCACAAATGTCAGCTTCTTCCAAGGTTAAGAATGCTAGCAATGAGTGCAGTTTCATGTTTAGACTCCTAGAGATTAGCAATATGACCTTTAATTTACATTTTGATGAAATTTTCATGTTGGTAGTTTTGACCTCATGACATTGCCTAAAAAATGCACTATTGCCAGGAGCCTGAAGCCCAAGGGAGACAGATGCAGGCCATCTCAGCAAATAATCATGGCTTGTCAATCATGTCATCCCAGGTTGTCAGGTACTGGATCCCCTTTGAATGACACCAGAAACTAAGCCAGTTGTTAAAGTCAATCATTTTCTGTTTGTATTGAGGCATCATTCTGGGTGATGGTAGAATGCTGCTTAAGTCTAGGGACATACCTGCCTGGGACACATACTCGATCATGTCTCTCTTCATATAGTCCAGGAAGGTACGTCTCAGGTAACTCCTGATACTGGAATCAAATTAGATTATATTGAAAAAGAACTGTACAAACCGGATCCAAACAAAGCACAGGAAGGAGACAGAATTAGGAACAATGACCTGAGTACACTTCAGCAATAACTTATAGTACCATTATATCTATTATTCACTGGGTCATATAAATATGGGGAGATTCCTTAAGATTGGAGGCATGTGCTTATTAAACCTGTTTTTAATAGAAAGGGGAGTAGGACAAACGTAGAGTCATATAGACCCTTAAGTCTACTTTCATGTTGTGGAAAAATAATGGGGAAGGTAATATTGGATAAGTTACTGTCAGAACTGGATAGGAAGCTGCGGTGGTGCAGCGGTAGCATTGTTGCCTCACAGCAAGAGGTTCTCCTGTTCGATTCTCGGCTGGAGTGCCTTCTGTGTCGAGTCTGCATGTCCTCCCCATGGTCGAGTGGCATTTGAAAGACATGCGTAAATGGGCGTGCCTTCACTGAAGGTTGGATGTCGGGCTGGCAACTCTGCACCATAAAAATCTACTGCCAATCATTAGCAGAACAGAGTTCCACTGTGGCGACCACTAACCGGGAAAAGCCAAAAAGACAAACAACAAAAAACTGTCAGAACTGGATAGGTTGGGACTTGAAACCATATATCAGCATGCATATGTTGAAAACAGACCTATTACTACCTGTAAAATGATGTTCAATAACAACATAATAACAGTTATGAATGAAAAATTGTGCTGTGATGTAATTTTTATAGATTTAACTTCAACATTTGACAGGGTCATAGACATAATAAGTCTTCTTTCGGCTTTTCCTGGTTAACAGTCGCCATAGCAGAACTCCGGTCTGCTAATGATTGGCAGTGGATTTTTATAGTGTCAAGTTGCCAGCCCGAAGCCCAGCCTTCAAAGAAGGCACAACCATTCATGGATGCACCTACCTGCATGTCTCTAGACATCATTCAACTGTGGGGAGGACATGCAGAATCCACACAGAAGGCGCTCCTGCCGAGAATCAAACGGAAGATCCTCTTACTGTGACGCAACAATGCTAACCGCTGCACCACCATGGCCACAGGGTCATACAGATAATACTGATCAATAAATTAGTACAAATAGGTATTGATGTGCTCTTGATAAGATGGATAGCTACATGGCTTACAAATAGGACATGGCAAGTATCATACAGCAACTGAACAGGTGAAATCCTTGGTTACAGTCAGGGTGTCCCACAGGGCTCTGTCCTAGGCCCTTACTTGTTTAGATTGTATCTTTCAGACCTAACTTTTTCATCTGTGGTGCTCTACAGTCTATGTGCAGGCAACCTGAAATCGGTAAACTGATTACATGTGTTACACAGATAAGGCATGGCTGCAAAATAACTTGACTAAACTGACCATCTGGGCACAGGAGAATAATATGTTGATAAATACATTAAAAACCAAGCATATGAGATTTGGTAGGCATAAATTGAAAGGTGAATATTTAATACAGCACACAGTGATTGAAACGGTAGACTCATTTAAGGACCTGGGTATATGGGTAGATTCAGCTATGAGTGTTTCTAATCATGTCAACCAATTGGTTAATGATAGTTATAGAACTATGGGTTGTATAAAACGATTTATAAAGTCTAGGAAATCAAAAATAATGAAGTCATTGTTTGTTAGTTACATTAGACCCAAACTTGTGTATGGAATAACAATATGGAAACCCTATAAGAAAACAAGCATGAATAAACTGGAAATAGTACAATGGAAATATACCAAGGGTATACCTGGATGTGAAATTTTAAGTTATTATGAAAGACTAAAATATCTGAACTTGTACAGTGTCTCTTACATATATCTAAGAAGAGATCTTATTCAGGTATATAGGGCATTTAGTGAAAACTACCTCTGGGAATGTTTTGGGTGAACAAAAAGTACTAGAGAATCATCAGACAATTTATGTAGAAGATTCTATAGGAATGAGAAGTGCACTAATTGGTTCACTGACAGAGTAGCTGATGCATGGAACAGACTACCTAATTACATTAAAGCAAGTACTAGTTTAGATACTTATTATGGGAACAAGTGTTTTGGTATATTGGCAAACTAGAAGGGCATTAATGCCCCTGCTTGAAATATTTGTATGCATGCATGTATGCATGTAAGTAAATATACATACAGCAGCGGGTCCAGATGGCTTAGAATATGAAATGTATAAGAATATGTAAGTAAATCAAAAGATGTATTTCACTGAAGTATTAAATGAGTAGTTTAATGAAGGATTTAAATATAAGGAATTATGTGCTGGAATTTTAAAAAGTGTATGGAAAAAGGTGAGAGAAAAGATATAAGAAATTGGAGGCCTATTTTTGAATAATACTGATTATAAACTCTTTATGAAAATACTACATAAAAAATGGAATCAAAACTTAAGAATTTTCTTTTAATTCAATATATAGTGTTAAAGGACAAGGATGTCAAGAATTATGAATGATTTTTAGAGAAATTGTAGATGACATATTAAATAGACAAGAAAATACATTAATTATGCTAGGAGGTCTAAGCAAAGCTTTTGACACTACTCAGCATAATATGCTATGCTATATATTCAAAGTTTACAATTTAAGTACAAAAATAAAAAAATGTGTGTGTTACAGCATACATACTGAACAAAATTAAAATTTTGATTAATGGATGGCTAAGTGAAGAAATAAGTATTAAAATAGGTATAAGGCAAGGATGTCCTTTTAGTAACATTATATTTTCACTAGTTATGAATGTAATAACTGGTTATATTAATTCAGTAGATGGTAATGTTAGATATAGAACAAAGGAAGGTATTGATATACATATAATGTTATCATATGCAGATGACATCATTCTAGTTACTAAGCAAATGAATGGAATGGAAGAAGTTATAAGCAAGTTGAATTTGTGTTTACATAAAACTGGTTTCTGTTTGAACATAGAAAAAAAAGGAAAGGTTTTAGGGCATGAAGGTAGGATTAAAGACAATGAATTAATCTCTCAAGAAATAAAGTTATTATGTCCTGCATTTGGAAAAAGATATATTAGTACAATGGAAAAATGTTCTGAAAAATATCAAAAATATGTGTTCTTTTTGGAGGTCTTTTAAACTAACTTTCTTTCAAGAAAAAGGTTTATTTGCTTAACTCTGTTGTAATAGGAAATGTTTCATATATAGCTAGTGTGTTTAGTATTCCATTGTCAATTGAAAAATATACTATTAATACTATTTTCTCCTATATATGGGGATCTCGTTTAATTGTGTAAAGAGGTGTGCTCTATGTAGCAAAAGAGGATGGTGGTTTAGGAATTACAAATCCAGTAGTATCTGCAGTTTCATTACATCTACATAAAATACTTAAATGGTTAAAGGAAAAAAATGGTAATTTTAATATGTCTGTTATTGAAAAACAAACATAAAAATGTGGGATATGACGAAAAGGTGTAACAGAGTAAAAGACTATATCAATGAAAAAATGAAAGCATATCAATAGAAAATTGTGGAAAATAAGTGTAGAAGATTTAGAAGATGAAAGAAAAAAGTGGTATAAAAAAGTAATGGCAAATATTTTTATATATGCACATGCAAATAATTGGAGGAAGTGAAAATTAGAGCTATAAAAGTAAGAAATGACAGCTTTAAAGAAAGATTAGAATGTCATGATTTTTTATGGAGACTAGCAATAAAGAAATTACCAGTCAAAGCAACCATGCCATATAAAAAGTGAAAGAATATGTAATTATTGTTATAAAGATAAAACTACTGAACATGTCTTTTTGAAATGTAAAAAAGTTATATATTATGGACTAAGTTACATAAGAATCATTATTTAGATGAAATTAAGGGATACAAAAATGTATGATTAAATATGTTTTTTATAAAGGTAAAGTGTTAATTGAAAAGGTTGATAAGAAATACTTAATGCTATATGAATAATTTGGAACCAAAGAGTGAAGGAAATTATGAATAATGCCAAATGGAATTTATCAAAATGATAAAAAAAAAAAATAAGATTTTGGTTGTGGAAAGTAGAGTGGTGGTCAGATATATATGTATTTTGAATGTAAAAAAATGAATATGGGGTCAACGTAAATAGTTTGGGGTATAATATTGTAAATAAGGTAAATAGTATTCTCTTTTCCTGCCTTTGCTGAACTAGATTAGTCCAGATTTCAGGTTTTGCTGAATTCTGGACTGTGGTATATTTTCCTGTGTTGCCCATATCCTTACTTGGCTAGGAGGAAGCTTCTCTGTTCACCAGTGAGAGTGGGGAGCTTTGAGCAGCCTATCTGTCCCTGGAGGAGTGGTCTCAGCCCTGAAACTAGTATCTTATTGGCCATTTTGGGTCAATTCCTACCTCTTTCAGTTTCCTTGCTTTAAAACCCGCATTTGCATGGTTTTGCACCAGTATACAACTCCGCACAGCTCCTCAGGGTGTCCTGCAGAGTGATACAGGCAACAGAGAGACCCAAGAGACTTTTCCAGATTTAAGTATTTTTTCTCTGTTTTTTTGCTCCAACTGCCTTTTCCCGCCTAAAAAGTGAATTTCTAACTGATCTGTGCTTTAAAAAGTTTAAATTGCATTTGCCTTCTGCTTTTTACAGCTTTTGCACTTGTTTTATATCAATTTAAGTCATTTTTGTATTGTATAACTGTTGTAGGCTACACACTAAAGTGCGCTAGCCTGTTTATAGCATTTACAGTGTTTTCTGTGTGTTTTTCTGCTGTTTCCTGAAAAAAAAAAAAAAAAAAAAAAAAAATTCTCTTTTCCCACCCTTGCTGAACTAGATTAGTCCAGATTTCAGGTTTTGCTGAATTTCGGACTGTGGTATAGTTTCCTGTGTTGCCCATATCCTTACTTGGATAGGAGGAAGCTTCTCTGTTCACCAGTGAGAGTGGGGAGCTTTGAGCAGCCTATCTGTCCCTGGAGGAGTGGTCTCAGCCCTGAAACTAGTAGCTTATTGGCCACTCTGGGTCAATTCCTATCTCTTTCAGTTTCCCTGCTTTAGAACCTGCATTTGTGCAGTTTTGCGCATAGCGCAGCATCGGGCAGCACCACTTAAACGGGTTTAAACTATTCCCAGCTCCACAAAGTCTGCTCTTCACTTTTTCCCTTCGAACTGTTCTAAATCTCAAAGTAAATACTCTATTTTCATTCTAAAGTCCTGCAGTTGCTCGTATAAGTAATCTTATAAGTAAGCACTAATAAACTAAAGCACTACACCCTCTTATACTCCCTTTAAGTATTTGGCTTCCTATTGGTCCTTTCTGATCAGTCAAAAAGTAGTTCCTTATACTATTCTGGCATGTCCAAAAGTCAGTTTCGGGTTTACTCTCCAGTCCAGTTGGTGAATCTGGGAATCTTGAGGCAATGTTACAACTGCCTTATGCAGACAGACCACCCTCTCCTCCTCCCAACAAGCTCAAATATATGTGAGAGATGCAACTATATAGCCAAACTGGAGGCTGAGCTCTCTCAACCCAATACTGGCGCAGTCAGTCAGGAGGAGAAGGTAACCACACACACCACAAATCCAGTCTCACATAGACCTATCGCAACAGAAAACCAAACACATAAACACACAAAAACATACTCGGAGGCTCTAAATAAAAATCTGCCCAAGCAGCAGAGACCTCCAAAGCAGACATCCAAGCAACCGCTACACCACAACAATACCCACGTATCACATAGTTCACAAAGTCAGTGTGCCACACAGTCACAGCCTTTAAGGCTAAACAACACACCTAATACACTTGTAATAGATGACTCTATTGTCAGACACACTGACATCCCACTCACCAGGCTGAACAAGGAGAAGGTCACTGTAAGCTGCCTGTCGGGTGCCAGGATCCGACACATAACACAAGCACTCAGGTCACTCCAAAGCAAGTACAAATATGACTCCGTCATTGTCCATGCTGGTGTGAATGACCTGAGACGTACTTCCCTGGACTACATGAAAAGAGACATAGAGGAGCTCTCTGATCATGTAGCCTAGGCCGGTATGACCCTGACCTTGAGTAGCATCTTACCCTCACCAAGAATGATGCCACAGTATAAAGACAAAATTATCAATTTTAACAATTGGCTAAAGTATTGGTGTCATTCAAAGGGGATCCAGTGTCTGTCAGCCTGGGATGACATACTCGACAAGCCACGTTGCTTCGCTGGGGACGGCTTGCACCTGTCACCCCTGGGCTTTCAAATACTGGCTAAGGCTCTTGCCACAACCATAGTGCCTTTTTTTAGGCAAGGCTCAAAAGACAAACCCACCTCCATAGACAACACAAAGAAAAAGAATCTAAGGGTAATGCTGCTCAATGCCAGAAGTCTAAACCTCAAGATGCACGCACTCGAGGCTCTCCTCAGTATAGAGAATATCGATATCTGTGCAGTAACAGAAACCTGGTTCAAGGATCCCAAGAGCACCTCAGCACTACCAGGTTATACCTCGTACCATGCTTTTCGGCCCCAAAACTAGGACCGAACCACAAAAGGGGAGGGGAGTATCCATATTCATCAAAGATACCCACACCTCCAGGTTAGTGGCACTGCATGAATCACTGGAGAACATCCATGTGCAACTAATAGTGGGCAAAACTGCCTTTCAGTTTGTAGCCTGCTACAAACCACCTTCCCAAACTCAGGAACCCCACTCGGCTTTCCTGAGAACACTGGAGAATATGAAGGTCTCTCCAAACACCATTATATTGGGTGACTTCAACTACCCAAACACAGACTGGGAGCACTACTCAAGCCCCAACACCCTTGCCCAACGGTTCTTAGAATTTATAAACTCAAATGCTATGGAGCAACTGGTCACCACTCCCACAAGAGGGGAAAACATATTGGACCTGATCATCACCAACATGGGGACTCTATGTTCCATACCAGAGGTATACCTCTCATTGGTAAGATCTGACCATAAATTAATCTCACTGGACATCCATATCCCATCCCCACCCCCAGCCAAGGAAACCACCGTGAAGAACTTCTCAAAAGCAAACTTCACACTTCTCAAAACTGAGGTGGAATCCTTTAAAGCCCTCGGGCCAGTGGAAAATACGGCCCAAACCGCAGAATCCTTTACAAACGCTTTCTATGGACACCTACAGGAATGCACGGATTGTGCTATCCCAAATAAAACCAAAACTCATTCCTCCAAAGGCAGGAGACCTGTCTGGTGGACCCCAGCCATAAATAAGCTATACAACAGAAGGAAGAAGCTACTACATGATAGAGCAAAATCCCAAAAAGGGAAGGCATCTCTGATCAGTAGTAGCAAGAAACTACGATCCCTCATAAAATCATCTAAGGCCAGCTTCGAAAGAAAAATTGCACAAGATGCTAAAGATAATCACAAGGCCTTCTTTAGTTATGTCAGGAACCTGGGTGGCAACTCCCAGATATGCTCTGAGTTAGTTCAAAATGACAAAAAATACACTGAACCCACAGATATTGCCAACATCCTGGCAGACAGGTTCAGTGCAAACTTCCCCCCTTCCCCCAAAAGAGCAAATGTCTATCCCAACAGAGTGTAGCCTCCCTGACATCACAGATGCACAGGTGAGAGCTGCCATCTCCAAAGCAAAAAACACAGCATCAATGGGACCGGACGGTGTCCCGGGCTGCGTCTTACACGAAACCAAGAAGAACTGAACCCTCACATAAAGTCACTGTTCAATCTCAGCCTTAATACAGGATATGTACCCAAGTAATGGAGTACAGCAACAGTGGTCCCACTCCACAAAGGTGGTGCCACAATGGACCCCGGAAACTATCACCCTATAAGCCTGACTAGCCTGGTCTGCAAAGCTATGGAGCGTATCATCATGAAACTCATAAACAAAGACATTGGGAACCTCCAAACACTGGATCCTACCTAATTTGGCTTTGTTAAGGGCAGATCTTGCCTCTTGAACCTGGTCGACTTCTTTGAAACAGTCACCAAGGCCATAGATGAAGGGAAGGTAGTCCACACAGCCTACCTGGACCTCGCAAAAGCTTTCAACACAATACCCCACTCGGGCATCATAAATAAGCTCACCAGCTTAAATATCAACCCCTATGTCACAAGATGGGTTGCAAACTGGCTCAAGGATAGAACCCACATGGTCAGAATTGCAGGTGCCATGTCAGACTCTAAACCAGTTACAAGTGGCATCCCACAAGGCTCAGTCCTGGGAACTCTCTTGTTCGGTATATATTTCTCTGAGGTACAGGCTAACATGGGAGGACTATGGCTGACCAAGTTCGCAGATGACTGCAAACTGGGTGCCATAATCGACTCGCCGACTGACACAAGCATCCTCCAAAAGGGTCTCACAGAGACAGATAACTGGTGCCAGAGCCATTTCCTAAAGCTAAATGCCAAAAAGTGCATAGTCATCCCCTTTGGGAAAAACAAAGTGCCCACAAATTACCACATAGGTGGTAATCCATTAAGTACGGAAGAAGTAATTAGGGATTTGGGGACCAAAGTAGATAGCAATCTCTCTTTTGACAATCACGTTGCCAGAGTGGTTAGAAAGACCTTCTATATAGCCCACCTTATCACAAAAGGGTTCACATCTAGATCAAGAGAGGTCACTATGCCCCTCTACTCATCACTCATCAGGCCCATAATTGAATACAATGCCCCATTTGGGATGTACCTTACCCGACACCTGCAGCAACTGGAAAGACCCCAAAAGTACCTCACCAAGAGGATCAAGGGACTCAAACAGATGCCCTACGCAGTTAGGCTAAAGAAACTCCAGATCTACTCAGTTGCTTACCGCCTACTCAGAGACAATCTGTGCCTGACGTATAAAGCCATGTCCAACCCAGAATTAATGGACATGCTCCACCTCAGGAAATCCAAATCCCTTAGAGCTACACACTCCAGGGACTTAAACCTCAGCACAGAAATAAATAGGACATGCTGGAGGGACAGATTCATATCCCAGAGGCTCCCCTCACTCTGGAACAAAATCCCAATCCATGTTAGGCAGAGTCCCTCAATGACCCTCTTCAAGAGAAATCTTGACGAGTGGATGGGAGATCGTAGGTTTACCCCTGGGATCTCTTCTGTGTCCCTACTAGACAGAGGCACAGTAAACTAACCTCAAAAGGGCTATCTTCTGTGACCTACTATACAGAGACACAGTCAACTAATCTAAAAGGGTAGCAAAAGCCAAACACACTCTGGCTAGGCTTATAAATGCCCTAGGGCAGATAGCCTAGTATCAACTTATGAACCTATGAACCTATGAACTTACAGTATTTAGTTTATATTGTAAATATTCAAGATTTGAAAGAACCCTTACTCTTTTCGATAGGTGCCGTGAGATCTTTTACATACACCACCAACTCAAGCAGATGGGGGCTTAGTTAAATATCTCACCCGAAAGATGTTACACTGAGGAGTGCAGCACTGCAATGTCAGCAATCAGTTTACCTGGTGTGAGAATAGATGAGTGTTCTATCTGTTGCACCACTAATGTTCACATATGCACGTGTATTTTCTGCTCTTTTATTTGTTGAGCTTTTCTCCACTGGCTCCCTCTGAAAATGGATAAAATTATCCAGTCAGACTTTACAGAAAAACAAATGTCAATAAATAAATAAATAAATAAATAAATAAATAAATAACTACAACAGAAGAGCCAGAAGAAGGCATGAATTGCAGTTGAAGTGGGCAGCTTCAAGAATCAGATGAAGTATTTCACAGACCTTGTTAGCAGAGGGTTAGTAGATCATTGAATGAGAGAAGTATCTAAAGGCTGGGGAACAAATTATAGAGTATGTGGAAAGAGCTGGGGCATTTAAAGAGAATCTAGCCACCAATTTTGGTATATTATGCAACATAATGATTCCCTCATTAGGCAAATTCCTAATACTTGAGTTAAGTTTGCATAGAGTTATTCTTTCCATATCTGGTTTCCTACTTCTTAGTCTGGCTTATATTAATAGTCAATAAAAAAGTCCAAAGCAAAGTCATAGCATTCCAAGAAGTACATCACCTTTTTTCATTATGGACAGAATCAATTATTTTTCTCTATAAATTTTGGTAAAAATGTTGATTCCTTTCTGAACAGCTAGCTGCAGCAGCACTTATACAAAATACAGCACTCATTCTAGGCATTATCTCACAAATCTCACAGTGACTTACTGATTACTCCATACAGTTGTGTAAAACATATCCCTTCCATACCTCTCAACTGCCCAGATTTTCGCATAATGCCTAGATTTTTGGCTCATATTTTTGGTCTGTTTGGCATAAAATTTGTGATCTGGAAAATCATTGAGGACTAGGTGATAAATGACATTAGCTTTCTAAGTTTATAAGAGCCATTTTTAAAAATTGTTCTGATTTTTGGGCCTTTGTCCCCCTTTTATTTTTGATTTTGTCCAGAATTCTTGCACTAAAAGATTGAGAGACGTCCTGTCTCATTTTCGCCCATGACATCTGTGCATTTGGAGTACAGCTTCAGCATCTGTCGCCTGCTAATGGTAGTGATAGCCAATACCAACATGCTATCAAAACAAATAGTCTTGGGAATAATGGACCTGGTTCCATGCAGCTGTTCTCAGCAACACAGAATATAGGCTGTAAACTGTTTGAGTGAAGCATGCCCTGTACCAAGAGCTGTTTGTGACTTTGTTTCCTTGGGAAAGGCTGTTGGCTTCAGCTTGTAGTACACATGATGAGCTTGTGTGCAATCAACAGCTATTGTTGGATAGTTTGCAGCATTTCTTTAAGATAAATTGGACTGCTTCACAATGTACCCACCTTTGGAATGCACTGTCGCCTGCTCCAGAAGAATATTGGGTTGTTTTGGGACACTCTGGTTTGGAATCTGTGATTGACTGACATCTTCTTGTTTGACTGAAGTAGATGGAAGTTGTTGAGTTCTGAGTCCTACTGGAGTCGGGTTGGTTTTCTATTGTATAACAAAAGTGAAAATGTAAATAAATCATAGTTTAAAAAAGTGCAACAGAATCCTATAACTATCTAGAAGCTATAAAGCTACTTCATTACAGAAACTGGAAGGGGAAGATAGAATGCAATGTCACACGAGATCATACATTTAATGCAAGAGTGCAAGAGTGAATGGTGAATTCTTCATAAGTGACAGTACATTTATTGCAGTATTTTATTTTTTCTTTACAGCTAGCATTCCAGACACGAAGGTACACCTGAAACCATTATGCAATGTAGAATAGCAATATATCACAGATGCTAAGACTAAAAGCTACTGATGTGTTACAGTTTGTATTCCAGGGTTTGATTCCCCACCAGCACTTGCAGTCACATACATGCAAAACATAATACAATCACATTTCACAGTTAAGAAAAGATAGCTTAGAGTGTGATAATATTTGGTTCTTAAAGTAACAAAAAGAATGCAGACGGAGAATGAAGTAGAAAGTCCTGTATCTCAGCTGGGGTGCTATACCAATGGAAGGCATCCTTTGTCCAACTGAAGGGTGCCCACAACCCAGAGATCCTCTGATACAGAAGCAGAGGAGAGAGTGTCCTTGATGTCAGAGGGGAATGGTATTTTCAGCCACATATGCTAGTTCATCCAGGCTATCAACATCTGCCTGGTACATTATATCTTTCTCGTTTCTGAAAGAATTTACCACACTAGCTGTATGGGTTTCAAAAAGCTCATGAAATCCTGGGTAAACTGTAAAAGTTTTTCGGATGAAGCTTTGGAAGTGGATTTGAATGAGGAACCTCCTAGACTAGGCTGAGGCAGGTTTCAGGTGCTGGCCTGTGGGTTGGTACTCTAGGCTTTGGCTGAATACTGTGATCAGACTCAGAGGCAGAAGGACATGGGCAGGTATCAAACACCTCAGTTTGACATCCAAGATTTTCCTCGCATTCAAACAGCTAAGACAATCCACCTCTCCTTCCCTGATCACTATGTGGGCATTGACTGCAAGGATCCTCTGAGAGGCCTCTGAGTGATGGCATGGTTGTCTTAATCTGAGTGAACATGCTTAAAGCAGATGGTGTGTTAACCTTCAAAGGGATCAGACTAGAGGCCTTGTCTGAAATCAGTTCTGAGGATGGGATCTGTGAATGGCCTCACCAATTCCATTGTCACTGGACCTATGGAAACCCTTAGAATCAAAATGATTGTCATCAGTTTCCCAACTCTTCTATGTAGGTTTTTTTTCTGAGTGCTTGCATTTCAAAAGGAAGCTCACAAGAGCCTTGACTAACATCATGGAAGATGGAAACTAGGTGAGTACATTCTTTTGACATATGTATTTAAAAATATATTTAACTCTACAATAGCTTGACCTCAGTGTAAATTTGGCACACTATGGACAGCATACATCTGTCCAGATTTTCGAAACATGTTCATATTTTTGCCTGATGTTTTTTATCTGTTCCTCATAAAACTTATGGTTTACTTGCAAAGCATTGAGGATTGAAGTCATTAAATAATGACAGAGATTTGAGTTTCAGACTTCATATTTTTCAGAAAATGAATGCTAATGCAAAATTTTTAATCCTAAAAACTTTATAAGTTTATAAGAGCAATATTTAAAATATGTCCATATTTTGGAACTCCATTATTTTTACTTAATTTGCACTTCTTACAGAACTCTAGTATGTCCTAACTGAGAGATCACTGCAGCAGTGTTCTAAACAGATGGGTTTTCATCGCTGATGTCCATCTTTGTAGAGCACTTTGTCAATACACTTGGGACTGTGGAAAGCCCAGAAGGCAAAGCAGTAAACTGAAAGTGAGATGAGCGAGTACAGAACCTAAGGAATTTGCTGCAGGAGGAGTGAGTGGGAATATGTAGACAGGCATTCTTTAGATCCAGGGACCATAGATGCACCTACGGAAGAATAAGTGGTAATAGGATCTCTGTATGGAGAGCATTGTGAAAGTTAGCACTTTTAGGAATTTTTGGGAGCAGGGGGCTGTGAATCAAGAGCTGTAAAGTCAGACAAGAAAAGATTCAAAAGAGGCCTCCAGGACTGGAGGGACAGGTGAAGGGGCAGGAATGCTCATTTCCAAGAAGTTGTAGTACCTTTGCTGGACCTCTGAAATGTGTCTAGACTCCCACTCAAAATGTTTCATGTTCAATGTTTAAAACAGTCTCCCCAAAAGAAGCCCCTTCCACAGGGGAGTCAGGAGAGATGGAGTAGTCATCATCTGAAGGGACTCACTAGTTTGGGAGGACTAAGCCAGAGAAAGGTCAGAGTCAGAGTCATCTTCCTCTTTAGAGGAAATAAATAAATAAACAGTGATTTTATGAGACTTACATTCAAGCTGGCTGTGAGATCCTCTGAGGATTTACAATCATACGTCCGCCTAAATACCTCTAACCTTGCAAGCTGAGGCCATATATTGGATGTACAATCCAGACTTAAAAAGCTACATTTGACAAAATGCCTTTTCAAGAATCAAAATACACCCATTTTGAATAGTCTTTGATGTGGCTCAGGATGCTGTCTGTTCCTCATGTTTACTCAGTTATATTGTTGTTTTCATTCTTTGACTTATACAAATGGCCTATTTCTGGAAATGCCATATACTCTCCAGAAGGTGCCTTTAACACTAATATAGTGGTCACAGAGTTCACCCAAACGAAGATCATCATTTTAATACACATGGAGCAGTGGCTTGGCAAAGCCCAGTAGAGAAGACTTTTCATAGTACAGGATCACTGGGTATGTGATGCCCAGAAAAAACAAGGAAGAAATGTGTTGTGATGTGAGTGTGTAGTTGGTTTGCCCACATCAGTTTTCCTGACATACTGGTTGCAGCTGTTTTCTGCTGATTTCTTGTGTATGTGTGTATGTATACCCAAGGAACACCTAAGCCTTTTTTGTCTTCTGTAGTACTTTCTTCACTGCCCACTCTAACACTGTTGTTGTACCTTATAAAATATATATCTTAACTGGAAATATATCAAAAATGCTGCCCAGCATGTTTATTTTTACTTTCACATTGCCCCTTACCATTTTCCCTGTGTCTTGTTCTGCCTGCTTGCTTCCCGTTTGCTTAATTTTTTTTTTTATCCCAATGACATCCTGTTTGCTCACTTCATCACTATGTCTTGTCTACTGTGTGGTCACATACCTTTCTGTGGCCTGTAATTGTTGTGTCCTCCTGCATGTTACTTCTAAGCCGCCTTTCTGTTGTCCTGATTCATGTATCCCTAGTCATAGACACTGCTCAGACATGTTATCTTACCTGGAACACATCTGACCCTGTGTACTTTCTTGATTCTGTTGAGCTATAATGTACAGTCTGGTACATTTTTTGCAACAGTTAAGCACTTTACTTCACATGTATGGGGTGCATTGCTCATTCCAATGCACAATATTTGTTCCACTGTCCACATCTGATGTGGCACCATGGGATTCTGTTTACAGGCCCTGTGGGTTATATAATTTACTTTGATATGTACATACTGAGCCCACTGTGCATACCACATTGGTGTATCTGGGACTGGAAGCCATCTAAGTAAACATACTATGGCATATAGGTTCATAGGTTGGTACTAGGCTATCGGCCCTAGGGCCTATACAAGCCTAGCCATAACATTTCCCTGGCTATTTCTTCCCAGAACATTTACTTCCCTGGTCCCCTGTCTAGCAGGGCGACTGATGTGATCCCCAGGGTGAATTTCCTATCTCCCATCCAGTCATCAAGATTCCTTTTGAAGAGGGCCAAAGAGGCTCTCAGCTTGACATGTATGGGCAGTCTATTCCAGAGTATGGGGAGTCTCTGGGTCAGGAACCTATCCCTCCAGCATGTTTTGTTCATTGTGATGACCAGGTTTAGATCCCTGGAGCGTGTGTCTCTGAGAGATTGGGATTTCTTTAAGTGTAGCATGTCCAACATCACTGGGTTTGACATGGCCTTGTATGTTAAGCAGAGATCGCCTCTGAGTAGGCGATATGCGACAGAGTATAGATGGAGTTTTTTAGATGGTCAGCATAGGTCATCTGCTTTAGGCATGTGATTCTTTTAGTGAGGTATTTTTGTGACCTTTCTAGTTGTTGCAGGTGTCTTGTGAGGTACATACCAAATGGTATACACAGATATCTGTAACATTGGCTTCATTTGTGTTTGACAAAGCCAGATTTGTCACTTGCAGCTCCATGAAACTTAACTTCATACATATAAGTTCCAACTTTTCTCCAAGATACAGTAGTTTGGAATTAGAATATAAGGTATAGTGATATGGTGTGTGTGTGTGTGGGGGGGGTCTTATCCTTCATGAATGGTACAGAGGGAGCAATGCCACACAAGAACAAATGACTTTAAATGTTTTGGTCAAGTTCACAGAGTAATATTATGGTCAGAAGGACACAGTGGGATCCACACCTCTCAATCTCTTAGCGCACGAAATCTGGGCAAAACCTGAAATAATGAGGGGACAAAGGCCCAAAAATTGGGGCAGATATGAAATATTTGAAATATTGCTCTTATAAATTCGAAAGTTGCTAGAATAACAGGATTTGAGTTAAATGTATTTTCTGAAGGATATGGAGTCTGAAACTCAAATGTATATCATTATTTAGTGACATCAATCCTCAGTGATTTTTTTCTCAAAACTACAAATTTTATGAAGACGAAATCAAAAGTAGGAGGCAAAAATCTGGACATTCTGTGAAAACCTGGACACTTGAGAGCAATGGTGGAATATGAGAAAGCAGCATTTAAATTCACCTTCATTCTGTAGTACTGTAATCCATATACACCACTATCCTGTCACATGTTGTAGTGTTAGTGTATGCATGTTGTGTAACACTTTGCTTGCCCTTTCCACACATGGCTATGGCATTGTCATGTGATGTCATGTCATATAAGGGCAAGGACTGTAGTCCGTGATGTCTGCTTAACACCCATAGAGCAGCATTTTTTAACAAAATATAAATCCAGTTTTGTTTTAAATTCATGTGCATTTGTGCAATTTCTTAATTCAACAGATCATTTGTTTGTATACTTACTGAATTTATTTACCAGGTTGGAGCAGAGATCTTATTTTGACCTATTTCTGACTCAGCCCAGAAGATTACAACAAAGTAATTGAAATAAGTGATATGTACATCCCATCAGAGAAGTAAATTCTAAGCATAGACATACTTGGAAATGTGATGAAACCAAAGCAGCAAAAGTGCAAATGTTAAGCATATACAAATACTAAGCATGCAGAAGTACATAGAAATATGATGCAACCATGCTAACAAAAATGCAAAGATACTAGAAGTACCCATAATATATTTGATAATATTTACAACATTTGAATCACTGTGTGACAATCTGTCAATCTTCAGTCAGTGGATAAGTAAGAGTGAACAAAAGAAGAGATGAGCAAAAGAAATAGAACAGTATTTAGAGAAGGATGAGACAGGGAGAGAAGAACTGCTATGTTACCCGTAAAGTATTTATAGCTGTATTCTTGGAAACAATGAGCTTTACGTTCATATCTGAATGTGGTATGAGAGTCTAGAGATTTCAGTGGTGGAAGTAATGATTCATTTAATTTTGGTCCAAGGAATGAAAACTGTGATTGGCGCATTCTAGTTTTATGACATGTGCAACGTGGAAGCTGTGTTGTTCTTGGATCTGAGATTATAGGAAATGATTTTCATTGCTAATTTCGTTGCAAGGGGAAAGAAGTTTTCAAGATTCGGGAGTTTAAATAGCAGAGATCCAAATAACAATTCTCTTATTTTCTTTGTTTAGTTGGATGCCTGTAAGCTTTTCATAGTTCATAGGTTAGTACTAGGCTAACTGCCCTTGCAAGCCATTGTAAGTCTAGACAATTATCCCTTGTGAGACTCAAACTCTGCACCTTGTGTTTGTAAGGCAAACACCTTAACCATTAGGCCATCCTCCCAACCCCTGGTATGATGCATAATGTTCTGTTTTAGAAAACAAGGTAATAGATCAACATATTTTGTTAGAAATTAATTGGAGAGTACTAAGAATTCTGTTAATAGCTAAGGCAGTAAGGGGAAGTTCGCATTCAAGTTTTGTTTAAAGCATAGCTTTCCTATGATGGATCTTGCCAGACGTGAAAGAAAAGTGGGCGTTTTCCTAGCACAGAACTGTAAATAGACAATTTTGTTCCTGGTTTTCATCAATGTGACTTTGTAAATTTAGATTTGGATTGTGTTAATAATTCCAAGATATTTAATGAAGGGGGTGGCCTGTAGAGGGTGCCTAGTATAGGGGTCTGTGTCATATGACTGACCGCTGAAATAGCCGAGTTGCAGAATATCATTTGCAGATAAAAAAAACTACAAAAGGTCAACATATGCAAGTAGCTGGTTTCCAAGATTGCTGCAGAGAGGAGACTGGGGTTTTGCCCCTTCCCAGCCACAGTTTAATCTTGGAATCAGTATATACAATTAGCAGGGGGTGTGGGGTGAAAGTTCCCCCCACATAAATTATGTTGTTAAAGTGTTTTGTTCATTTTTGATCTTTTTCAGTTTCAATCCTCTGCGATTGATGTTCTGCAAGTTGATTATTTCAGCAGTCAGTCATATGGCACAGATCTCCTATTAGAGTATGTAACATGTAGGTTTTTAGGGACTTCTGAAAGCATATTGTTGGTATCAAACTCATATGGTATTTATTTTTGATGGTTTTAAAATTAGATTCATCCTATTAAGCCTAGAAGTGAGTTGGTGAAGGTCATTTTGGAGTTGTGCTTTTATTATACAGAGAGATACCTTTAACCTACAGAGAACCATGTCTCATACATATAGAAGGAATGGTAAATTGGGAAGTTATTTATTTATTTGTTTGTCTTTGTTGACCAGGAAAGTCCAACTGGGCTGAGAGATGTCCAACTGGGCTGATCTCATTCTCAGTGGAGGCCCAGGGAGATATGTTCCATCACAGCACATTTATATAAGCAAGTGAATTTCAGACAATTCTATTATTAATGAATATGGAGAAGAGTAGAGGGGCAAGGACTGAACCTTGAGACCCCCTTTCATAATAGTGGCACCTTATAAGATAGAAGCACATTTTCTACTCTGCAACTACTTTTGGAAAGGTGCTATTTAAGTCAGTTGGAGGCAGATGGGCTAACTCATGTCTCTAGAAGACAACTATGGAGAATGGTGTAGTTAGCTATATCAAATGCTTTAGTTAAGTCTACAAAGACTTCCCCTGTTAGGTTCCCGCTAGCTATGTAAGATAGCAGCATAAGTACAAATGTTAAGCATATAAAAGTACTAAGCATACAAAAGGACTACAATCTGCCCAAAAACCACATTGTCAAAATTAAAGTAGTTTGTATTTATTAATGTATTCTTCTAGTTGCATAGAAATTAACCTTTCCAGGATTTTACCTAATGTAGGTAAATAAATATAGGCTGAAAATCTGAGGCGAATGTATAATTAGCTTGTTTGGGTTGTAATTTAATTATTGGCATATTTTTGACAAATACACAGTCTGGATATATGTTTCAAAGGACCAATGATTAAGTCTTAACGTTACAGGAATGTGGGTGGAACATAGCATCAGTGGGGGGATCTAAGCAAATTTGATCAAGCAGGGGGTCTACATGTTTAACAAATTTGAAATAGAATGGTAGAATAAAAAGGAGGTTCAGGAAGAAAGGAAGAAGCACTGGAGTGTGAATTTGAAACATACATGAGATCATTTTCTTATAGAAATCAGGACATGAGAGTGTAATCTGTGTGCAGTGAATAATGTTAGGACAGAAAGTTTGCAGTTGTGATCTGAGAGTATCCCTCTGCATTGACATGTATGTATAGCTACCTCTGTCACGTCTGTACAGAAGAACATGCCCGTACTGCCTTGTACTTACTTCAGCATTCTTCTTTTGGGGTATGTTCTGTGCTGCATTATGGCATCTCATAGGCATCTTGTCTCACTTCATTACATGGCTGAATGGATTTATTCACTCTTCCATAACATGCGGTACATTTTGCATGTTGAAATACAGTACTTGGCATGTGCATTCCTTCATACACATCATACCAAGCCTTTATGTTAACATTTTTATTAGTTGCTTGCTCTCTTCTCTGTCTTGCATGTTTCATTCTGTTGCTGCATGCCTGGTTTTGTGCTATTCTGTTTCACTAGACTGTGATGGTTATCGATTTTTTACAGTGCTGTGCAGACAAAGATTGCAAACAGCAAAATTAATCTGATACATGCACTATGTGAAGTCCACATATAGCCGTTTTCATGACAGCTGTCTTCCTTTAGATTTGAGTGAATATATTTATTATACTTGCTTTGCAGAACACTACATTATACTAATTTGTGTTACCGATACCCATTTACCCTTCACTATCATATGTCATGTAGTACTTTTGCAGCATTTGGCAGATGTATGCTGGTACACAGTTAATTCTTTGCATTTACATGACATACATGTTTTTACATTAGTATACCCCTTTTCATTTCCTTGTGTGTCTCACTTTGTGTCAACAATAGGTATGGATTTAGTACACTAATAATAACTTAAACTGTTAATAAAAGTTAAAAAATAAAATGGTTCCAGTAATGAAAACGAAACAGACTTCCATTCAGAGAGCAGATGTACACGCATCAGGAAAAATATAAATGAAGGAATAACAACAATCATTGTGAAAATGACAAATAGGTGGCTGTGCTAGAAGACGGAAGCTGAATGAGCTTCAGCAGAAAAGAAAGGAACATGCTGAATAAAAGATGAGGTATGGGAATAAAGGAAAATGTTGTTAAGATGTCTGTGGAAAGGCAGATGGTGTTACATTCCAGGTCACTGATTTAGGATTTTTAAAAAAATGAAATTCTATTTTCATGAGGAATTCTACCAGTAACTATCATTACTACTTTTCCATTATAATTTTTAGCTCATCTGTATACAATCACAATTAAAACTTGAACTAGAACAAAGAATAAAGCCAGACAGTTATTTCGGCTATTCCAGCGTTAGGGAAAGCAAAACATATTTTTCTATAGAGCACTGATCTTGATGATAGTGATGGGATGGGGGTGAGCAGTAAAAATGCTTCCTAGAACATTAGTATATGAGACTGATGAAAAGATGAAGGTAGAAGAATCAATAATGTAGAGGTAGAGAAAACAGGGGGGGGGGAGGCAGCTGCCTCTAATCAAGGTGATTAAAAATGAATGCATGGATCCTGGCAGTGCCTCATAAAATATATAGCCCAGCTGATGTTGCAGTGCTTTGCAGAGAACTCCTGGAGTGCCCCAAGCTGTTACTGCAGGGGAGCAGCCAGTCGGAGGCAGATGCTGCATGGTAATAGGCCCCAGATGGGAAGTTTGATTACAGCCTTATGACCTTCCCTGACTGGGTCAGGAAGTCTGTTTTAGTTGCTGAGACCATGCTCAGAATACATAACAATGGTGCTCGTGCATGTTTAACCATGTGGTTGTGCAATGCCTGATGCAAACACAAATGTGCAAGGAAGTATACAAATACTGTATGTAACTGCTGCTGTAATTCTACTCAGGTATCATACAATAAAGTCTTCATTCCTGTGTGGAAGTTAATGTTGGCTAGGGCAGGTAATCTGTAATAATCTACAATTGTCTAAATATGTTACACCATTAACATTTGTGCTACTGAACAACAGGCTTCTATAACTCTAATGACAGTAACACAGGTGCAAAAATGCAACTTATACAAACAATATAATACATACATCATTATTACTTTAAAGTCTGCACTTTTAAAGATGTGAGAGAAATAAAAACGCATCTCTCTCTCTCAATGATGATTTGAGCCTTAAAGCCCTTGTCTAAAGCTAGATAAGTGATAGACGGGCATTAGTCCCATCACAATGTGGATTTCATTGGGAGTGAGATTTTCTCATAGCTTCTGTAAGCAGCTATTAAACCTTCAGTTTATGGCTGTTCATTTGGGTTTGATTCTTTGTGCTTGTCTGGTTAAAATGCTGAAGTTATTAATTTTTCTTTCATTTTTAACAGTCATTTCCTTGCATTTTCATTGTTATCAATGGGGGAGGGATTAGCACTGTATTTACTTATGAACTCTGGATTAGTTGTTTTATTTGCTACAAGGCTATGGCTGAAAAAAGGACTTATATGGTCAGATAAAAATAGTGACAAATACCTCTTCCAGCAAAAGCCACACTACAGAGAAACTGAGAATAAACTGAGCAAAAGTAGCTATAGGACTGCCAGAAAGCAAAAAGTAGCAGGCATACCTCTCAACTACAGATTTTTGCAAAATGTCCAGATTTTTGCATCATATTTTTGGTCCATTTTTCATAGAATTGAGGTTTTCTGGCAAATCACTGCCGAATCATTAAAGATTGAAGTCAGAAAACAATGACAGACATTTGCATTTCAGACCATGTGTGTTCGTATGGAGCACATCAGTAGGACAAGAACAAATCTACAGAGCAAATGTGTGCATCTGAAGAAATCATTAGCATACATCTTAACCTCTTAGAGCAGGAAATCTGGACAAAGCCATAAATAATGGGGGGACAAAGGCCCAAAAGTAGGGACAATTTTTACATATTGCTCTTACAAAGTTAGATAGTTGCTAGAATAACAGGTTCTGCATTAGCATGAATTTTCTGAAGGGTATGAAGTCTGAAACTCATCTGTTTACTGTTATTTTCTGACTTCAATCTTTAATGATTATAGAAACATTTGTTAGAAAACCACAATTTTATGAAAAACAGATTAAAGAACATGAGGCAAAAATGTGGACATTCTGCGAAAATCTGTACAGTTGAGAGGTTATATAACAAATATAACTGAGTCACCGACACAAATTTGGTGAAATGTATCTGTACAGCACAAACAGACAAAGCCACTTTTACAGTTAATTTGAACCCTCCCCCACCCTTTGTCATCTGACATGTTTTCTGTTGGACACCCTGTCTCTGTTTATCCCAACCCACAGCCAGTTGTGGAACTGGAAATCAAAGAGAGCCGTTATGTGTTATTAATTTTGCACTGTCATTCAGTCATGCCTTCTGACTTGTTCTACTGATGATAACACAGTCCTTGCACTGCTCACACAACCACTCCGTCACTGTCGCAACATGCTTAGCACAATATGGACTATGATTTTCTTACTGTGAAAGGAATTTATGTCATGGTTGCAAAATGCTTAGCACAATATGGACTATGATTTTGTTACTGTGAAAGTAATCTTACAACTCAGATTGGTTGTGCTGTAGCCAAAAGTGCACTTTACCTGGAGAGATAGGGTTGGTGCTAGCGAATGATGTATCTGTGAATTAGAGGTGTCTGGTTTTGCTGAACTGTTAGTCGTCACTGCTAGAGCTGCTGCTGACAGCACAGGAGGAGGAGGAGGAGGAAGCAGACCGAGGTCAGACGTCTTGGATGTGTTGTCAAATGAAGGAGGTGGAGGTAGCGGTGGAGGAAGAAAATCTAAAACAAAATGAAGAATGTTTGAAGGCCAAGGAATGTTAGTCAGTCATGATTAACATCAACTAGTGAAATGAAGAGCTAAATTGTTCATTTGCCAATGTGCCAGACATCAGAAAATTAGCCATGACATTGATCTACATTTCATATAATGGCGTGGCTAAGAAAAATACCTTGTTTATTCTGTTATTCACTTTGCCTTCTTTCTTTTTTGTGTGTGTTCAGGTTTTCAAGTAGTAACAGAAATTCAAAAAATACAAAAGGTCTGCACCCCCACAGTAATTTAAGCAGGTTCCCTTGTGTCTGAGCAGCTACACTTACCTCTTTTCAGAATAAAAGCTATTCCTTTGTGTTCAGAAACAGAAACACCAGAAAGAAGAGTCAGGTGGAAAGGGAAGGAGTGAAGGGGCTTTGGTGTAAACAGCATTTATAACTATTTCAAATGCTGGCCAAAGCCTTTTCCCCAGCAAAGCCTTTTCTCCACCTGAAAGCTTCTGATATTGACTAGACATATTAATTAGATTTTTTTTTGTGTCTGTGCCTCTTTGAGAGGGACAGCTTGAGAGACTGACTAGCTGCAGCTATTTAAAGTATTATAGCCATTATAACTGCTCCAGCGAGAGGAAGGGGGTTGCCCTGAAATTCCAGCATCCCAATACATTGCCAGTATACCTCATCCTGGGCCTAACCACATGCAAGCTGGGAAGTGAGGGTGAGCATTATCATGCTGTCCATTGTGGGAGTGTTTGCACCACAGCGCAGGGTAGGAGATGACACTGAAATTAATATTGCAATGATAAGAATCTGCTTATATGTGTGCTAGAAAGCATGAATTGTTTTACCCTTTACCTGTCAACCATCAGCTCCCTCCTTTGGAAATGTTTTCCACCTTTACGCCTTGTAGCTGTTTTAGACACACAGAACCCCACAGTGCTGGGACTGGATGCATGAGTATTACCCCACATGCATTTATCCTGATGTTTGGGAGGCACAAATCCATGGTCCAGTGACCTGCCTTCCTGTCACAGCCAGCTTCAGCTAGATGCCAGTATTACAGTGAACTAAAGTGACACACTCCCAGCAGGGTTGGTGGGCTGCCAACAGCAATTCACTTCCATTCTCCCAGCTGGTTCATCCAGCATCTGAGCTACTTATTCTGTATGGGTTGACTGGGTTACCATCAGGGCTTTACTTTCTTTAAGAGATTGGTACAGCTCTCCTTGTCCCTTACTAAACTGACAACCATTTTTCCATTATTTGTCAAAGCACTTTTATCTGTAACTGTTAATGCACAATAGTGCACCATGAACAGCAATTAATATGACCAATTCAACACACTACATATCATTTTTACACCATCACTATAACTTTGTATCATCAACATTATATTTTAATAAAAACTTAAATACATCAGGTGGGTTAAATGGACACAGCTATGTGTTTATTGCCAGTTACTGCCGATAACCCTTATTTATTGAAGCCAATTATTTGGAGATGTACACAAGACAGAAATTTCAAGGATGCCATTTCTTTACTTTCTAGCAGTGCCCTAAAAGTACAGTTTTGTACCTACCATAAATGTAGATGTTCGAGTGCTAATACAGCTGCAGTAATCACAGATGGGTTTTCAGCCGTCAGTCCTCAATTCCAAAGTCTTGGTCGGCGTCGGTTTGTGTAAAACAACTTTTCTGACGCGTCAGGAAGGCCAGAGTATATAAGACACAGCCCGCGCCATGTTCTTCAGTCTTTCTTGCCCCAGATGTCAGGTGCCCCCAAAAGGAAGGCAATACATAAATAAGGCTTATCTACATATGCAAGCAATGCAATGTAATACAAAATCAGTGTAAGCAAGCAAATAAAACATAGCAGGATAACCCAGTCAGGTGGAATGAAGAGGTTGTTAGGCCCCATGCCTTTACCAAGTGGGGAAGGAGGGAGGAAACCTGTGCTGCAGCTTGCTTTTTCGAACATCTACATTTATGGTAGGTACAAAACTGTACTATGTTCATCGTGCATACAGCTGCAGTAATCACAGATGGGTAGAGTCCCAAAGCTATGCATAGGTGGTAGGTACTATGAGGAACTGGGTTGAGCCAGAATGCCCTGCAAAACAGCAGTGGCAAAGCCTGCTCTTGTTCTGGAATATAAGGGCAGGTGGTAGTGTTTTGTGAAGGTATGTACAGAACTCCAAGTGGCTGCCTCCAAAATATCTTTAGTAGGAACACCTCTGAGGAAGGCTGTAGAGGTGGCTGTGGCCCTGGTGGAGTGAGATCTGATACCAGTAGGGACAGATTTCCCATGATAGGAATAACAAAACCGTATGCAGTGGCCAATCCACTTGAAATGGTCTGTTTTGTAACTGGTCTCCCTTGAGCCCCTACGGCTAGGACACAAAAAGTTGTTCTGATTTCCTGAAGGACTTTGTTCTGTCCAAATACTATGGATGTCTAAAGAGTGAAGCAGCCTTTCCCCTTTGTTTTGAGGGTTAGGATAAAAGGTAGGTAGGTGTATGGCTTGATTTAAGGCTACCCTGGATACCACTTTGGCATAAAAGATGGGTTGGAAACCCTGTCCTGATGGAAGATGAGAAAGGGCTGCACCGCCATGAGGGCCTGTAGTTCAGAAACCCTACGAGCTGAAGTGATGGCCAGAAGGAAAGCTGTTTTCCAGGACAAATATTGCAAATCTGTTGAGGCAGCAGGTTCAAAAGGAGGCAATGTTAATTTTTCTAGTAATGTAATTAAGGTCCCAGGCTGGTATTGGTTGCTTCCTTGGAGGTCTTATATTCTTAGCCCTCTGAGGAACTGTCGTAAGAGTGGGTGAGAGAATAAAGGAGGATCCGTGTTGAATTCTGCAGAAATGGCTGAGGCATGTATTTTATAGAAGAAAATGAAAGTCCACTGTTCAGTAGTTCAGCTAGGTACTGTAAAACCTGAGGCA
The DNA here is from genome assembly GCF_019279795.1 of Protopterus annectens. Taxonomy (NCBI): domain Eukaryota; kingdom Metazoa; phylum Chordata; order Ceratodontiformes; family Protopteridae; genus Protopterus; species Protopterus annectens. The sequence continues at coordinate 1,835,887,985 of NC_056728.1, forward strand.
AGTTCAATTTTCTAGGGTCCTGGCCCCTTTTCTCATTCCAACAGCAAAACCGCTTCCATTTTGGAAGTAGCTTTTCTAGTAGATGGTCTTCTGGCCTCCAAAATGACATCCTGCACCTCCTTGGAGAGTAGGGTTTGTTGTGGTGTCAAGGAATTTTCCATGCAGCGAGGTTGAGTGTTTTCAGCTGACTGTGCAGAGTTTTGTAGCTGTTCTGAGTCAGTAGAAGAGGCATTAGAGGCAGGGACCAGGGAGAGTATGTGTTAGGCTCCTCAGAAGTGGATACCAGTGTTGCCTTGGCCAATCTGGAGCAATCAGTATCATCCTCGGTTTGTCTGTTCTTGCTTTCAAAAGCACCTTGGGCAGAAGAGGCAGAGGTGGGAATGCATAAACTGTCCATGCTGTCCAACTGAATGAAAGGGCCCACTTTCCAGGCCTTTGGATGAAATGTCCTTGAACAAAACTTTTCAGTTGATGGTTCCTGTGGGAGGCAAAAAGATCTATGTCTGGCCTCCCCCACGCTTGGATTATCTCTGTAAACACCTGAGGATGTAACTTCCATTCATGTGGATCTGTCATATTTCTGCTTAGAGTGTCTGCCAGTGTGTTTTCCAGTCCTGGCAAGTACTGTGCTTGAAGTTCGATTTGTCTTTCTAGAGCCAAGTTCAAAGAGTCATGGCTAGTCTGCACAAGGGGTATGAATGTGTTCCTCCTTGTTTGTTTATGTACCACATTACTGTGGTGTTGTCTGTTCTTATCAGTAATTGTCCTGGATGCAGGAAGTCCTTGAAAGCAGTAATTGCATTTATTACTGCTAGCATTTCGATTGATGTGAAGGTGCTTTTTGGACCATCTGCCCTGAATGCACCTGTCCTTCAGTAATCTGAGGTGTCTGTGGTTATTGCAGAATGGAAGGCCTGTGTTTACTTGACATGCTTGGGCCCACTTTTGCAAACATGGAATTATTGGTAAACTGTGACTGTGTTGAGACATTGAAGTTTCCTCATATGCAGCTTTGCACATGGGATTAGAAGAATGCAAGATGCCATGAATCCCAGAGCCTGCAGGATTTTCCTTGCAGTAAGCCTGGTACTTTTTGCTAGTGTTTTGAAGTACTGAGATAGTTGCCCTTGTTTTTCTGGCTGGTAAGATATGCCATCTGAGTGTTTGTGTCCAAGTTGGCACCCAGGAAGGTTATTTTCTGAGATGGTGTTTGCCTTGATTTCTTCTTGTTGATGGTATATCCCAGAAAGCAGTAACCATGTCACATATGCCAGATGTTCCAGTAGTATGTGTTTGCTGTCCGATCAGGCAGTTTGTATCCCTTGAAGTCTGCAGTAGGCAATCACTGATGCCAGGCACTTTGTGAATACTCTGGCAATGCAGAGAATTGATAGTGGATTGAACCTGCAAGAAATCTGAGGTATCTTCTGCAGCTTTGTCTGATTGGGACATGCAGGTATGCCTCCTTGAGGTCCAGTGTTACCAGCCAAAACTCCTTGCCCAGCATGGGAAGAAGTTGCTGTAATGTGAGCATCTTGAATTTTGGCACGAGGGATGTGTTTAGGATGGATAAGTCCAGAATGGGTCTCCAGTCGGTTCCTTTTCTTGGAACCAGAAATAGTCTTGAATAAAACCTTGACCTTGTTGGTACCTTTTGTATAGCTCTTATGTTCAGGAGCTTTGAAATTTGCAGTTGTGCCTCTGCCCTTTGATTTTGTGGCAGGTTTGGCATGCCTCTCATTTTGGAAGAGTGTGGAATTGAAATTTGTAGCCTCTGTTTATAATGTCCAGTATCCATTTGTCTGTTGTGACAATATGCCAATTGCTTGCAATAATGCTAGTTTCCTCCCAAAGGTGCTGCCAGCTGAGACTTGCTTGGCATGGAAATGAGGAGTCATTGGGTTTGCTTCCTGTATTGTTGTGCACTGTCTTCACCACCTCTTGGTGCTGGAGATTGCCATTGTCTGCCTCTATATGATCCTTGTGATTGTCCTCTGCCCCTTGTGTGTCTGTATCTACCTCTTTGGGGCTTGTCAGTGGCTGGAAAGGACCAGTTTTTTGAAGGCCAATTTCTGCTAAAGCGTGGTGGTTGGACCTGTAAGAAAGCCTTGACCGTTTGCATAGATTTGGCTTTTTCTTCCATTTTCCGTAGTATCTTCTCAGCATTAGTACCAAATAGTACATCCTTTTGCAAAGGAGCATCAAGAAGTTTAGCTTTCACATGATCAGGCAATTTTGTTCCTAAGCCAGGCATGTCTTGACTGATGCATCATAACCACATTGTAAGGTGTGTTTACCTATGCATCATATCCTGTAACTCTTTTAAATCTGGTTGTTCAGGTTGAGACATTTTGTTCTAATTGTGATAACAGGTACTGTTGATATTTAATCATATGAAACTGACAGTTTAAGGCCCTCATGGCTATTTACCCCACCTTTCTAGAGATCTGGATTCCCTTTCTGCAGGAGAGGATTCTTGGCAGTGGAGGCCTTTAATCCCTTGGGGCCTTGTGAAATGGTTTCAGGGTCAGCATTATGGCCTTTGTAGAGAAATTGGTGAGAGCTGGGTACTCTGTAATACCTATCAGGTTTTACTGGTGCAGGAGGCAGAGAATCAGGGTTTAGGCAAGCTAATAGACATCATCCAGTACATCCAAAACAGGGGTATAGCCAGAGGTCTGTGCTGAGGTAACCAAAGAAATTCCCTAAGTCTTTCTTGGAATCTGAAAAGTCTTGGCCTTCCCAATGGAAGTGTTCCTCAAAGTGTGCAGGGTTTCCCCAAAGAAAAATCCTCAGCAGGGGATACAGAAGGAATGGACTGTTCTGCATCCAAATCCTCAAATCTGCATCAGAATGTTCTGATAAAATAGATCCCTGATCAGAAGGAGATTCTTCCTCCACTCTGGGTCTCTTGTCAGGAGGGGCTGAGAACCTCTGATAAGAGTAATTAAATCCTCAGCCATTTTAAGCATCTGTTTCTTAGGCATGGGTCCAGGAGATGGGCCCTGTGCAACAGGCCTCGTGGGATGCCTGGCTGCTTTGGATTTAGTAAAAGCCTTTATAGAAAAGAAGATGAGGGCCTAAATACACCATGGGTGGAGGTGGACCTGTCCACATTAGTAGGCTCGACATTAGCAGGGGCTTCGTTGTAGTCTGGGAAAGGGCCGAGGACCCAGCGTCTCAGTTACAGAGGACACCGCCAAAGGAGAGTCAGGGACTGCAAAGGCATCTCGCTGAGAACCGACCACGGTAGCCTGTTTTGGAGTGGTGTCTCGGTCCTTTTCCTTTTGGACACATTTTATAATCAAAAGCTTTGCCAAAGTAGTGTTTGAAGGTAGCACCATGGTCTGGCAAACAAGGTATGCTATTTGCTTCCCACAAGAAATACAATTATTAACTTTTTCTGACATCGGTCTGAAAAGTTTCAACGGTGCGGACCAAGACTTTGGAATTCGGCCGACCGAGGGACCGCCTGACGGCTGAAAACCCATCTGTGATTACTGCAGCTGTATGCACGATGAACATCACTACAGAGCAACAGACAGCACTGTCAATATCTTGCCCTTCCAATTAATCTTGCCCACAGCATAACATTTTCACTTAATTCCTCTGGGCCACCTTACAATCTGTCAAGAAGCCATTGCCAGGCTGGTTAATCCCTGGCAACAATCATTTGAGGTTGTCTGACCTGTTGGAGGTCCAGATAAAGAGTTCTGACCACCGTTACATCGGCCTCCCTTCCCTTTCCTGCTTTCCGCTCCACTTACACAACTGTGACAATCTTGCCTAACCTGTCTATCTCACCTGGAGAAGGCAAAAACCTGAAAAACCCAGTGAGAACTAACAGACAATTCTTTCTGAACCCCTAATGTGATTATCCATGCAGGTCAATGGGTGCCTCATCCACCTTTAGACTGACTATATTCTGCCTGTCAAACTCCACCTGCTTTTATGAGGGGGCAGGTTGGATGAGGAAAGCTAATGAGGTAGAAATGGAAAAGACCTATTTGCTTTTTTCCCAGCCTATTCAGTTCTACCCCAAGGTAACTTGTCCCTCCCTAACCCTCCTGACCCTACTTGTTCCTCCCCACTGCTGTCTGAAACTTGAATCCAAGCTGACCTGCCTCGGACAAATGCTGGCTTGCTGCGAACTGGCTACACAGAAGTTTTACTCCTCAGAGTCTACAGAAATGGTTGAAGACTGAGCCAATGTTATATAATCCTGTCAGGAAGACCAGGAGCATCACAGATGGCCTCCATAATCACTGCTAGATGAGTGACCATAAAGGAATTACAGAAGTAATGCTCCACAGAGGAAGGAGTGGTTCTAAGATGAAGTCCTGTCTGTGTTTACAAGTTTTTTGCTTTTAGACAGCAATCTTAATAAGTTTGACTAAAAACTTAATTATACTTACATTTTACATTAACTTTTCTGAACAGCAATTTAGTGTATCCACATTATTAATGCTAAATGCAAATCATTTTCCTCAAAAAAACAGTTATAATTATTTCAGCTGCAATAAATGGGCATTTTATACAATTTACCAACTGTCCATTCATGTAACTAAAATTGCTCCCCCTCGAAAATACCATACTATATTTTCTGAGTTCCTTCAGCCTTAGCATCAGGGACATGACTGCACAAATTACTTCTCCCCCCATATTTCTCAGCAGTGAGGGACAATATTATATGGAATTGGAGGCAAGATCATAACACTGTAAATTGTTCAGATATTTTCTGTCATGCCCTTTTACTAGTAAGTGTGCCTGCTCATACTCCTGTGCAGATATCCACCTGCATATCTGATTGTATTACCACTCATATGTCATCCTGTGTGTCTGCGCCTACTCCAGCTCATATGTCTACCACTGTATCTGCTCGTACTCATACTCAGATCTCCATCTGTGTGACTGATTGTACTCCCACTCAGATATCCACCTGTGTGAGTGATGCACTAGCACATCTGCAGCACATCAAAAAAAACTCCCATCCAAAGAAAGACATATATATCACTGACTGATCATCCATGTTTTGCCATGTCCCCCTCAGAACTTGGAAACACTAATCAACCCTATGTTGTCACCACAGTGTACAGACACTGAGCACTCATATTATCAAAAATGTCATTTAAAACTAAATCCTTTCCTGAAAGAGGAGTTTAGGCATTTATTTATTTCAGGATTCTTATAAAACATGCACTTGTTAAACATATGACTGTTTTCTTAATCATTTAGTTTGATATTTTCATAAATGAACAACAGTATGTCTGAAAACTGTAACACCGGTAAAAAAAAAAAAAAAAAAAAATATATATATATATATATATATATATATATATATATATATATATATATATATATATATATAAATTGTGTAAAATAAATCAGCACAGTGCATGGCTTCTTCATCTGCAGACACAATAACTCAACGTGTAGTCAGAAATGCATATAACAACCTATCAGTACGCTGCCTGCCTTCTCTACAGCAAACCATGCAGTTACAGCTGGCTGTATAGATCTAGTGGTAGCCTTCAAAGCAAAGTCACTTTCATTCACAGACTGCATCAGTTCCCACTTACACTATCACCTTTACTGACTATACACACCTCAGATATCTGACTGTGATTGACAGGGCTGTCTGTAGGTGAAATGCAGCCCTAGATAAAGGAATCCATGCTATGCCTTTGACTTCCCACAGGGTCCTCTGCACCACCCACAGTGACCCCCATTTCCCCCAATCTGGCCTTCCAGTACCATACAAATAATTTATTTTGTTGTCTTACTCTTCAGCATTTCCTTTAGCCAACGTATCTTAACAGGTTAGAAAATCATTCTATGTTCCCCAACTTATAAATAAGGGCATGAAATCCAGATCAAGGAAGTTATAGTACCACTTTATTTGGCCCTTATTATACAAATCATTGGATATAATGCCCCCTTTGGTATGTACCTGACCAAGCATATGCAACAACTGCATCTCCCATAGATGAGCCTTACCAGGAGAATCTAGAGTATAAACACATTGTCCTATGTGGATTGCCTTAAAGCCCTATCTCTATACTCTGTCTCCTACAAGGTTGTATGCCTGGCGTACAAGACATCCTTGGATCTGGCTCCAATGGACCTTTTGCCCATTCACAAAATTAACTGCATCAAAACCACTATAGACTATGACTTACACTTTGCTTGTGACATAAATAGGACATGTCTGCAAGATATGTGTCTCAGAGGATCCCATACTCTGAAACAGGCTTCTCATCTATGTAAAGCAGAATCCATCACTAACCCTATTTAAGCATAATCTTAGCCAATGAATGGGAAATCGGAAATTCACCCTGGGTCTGGCCCCCATGTCCCTGATAGACAGAGGCAGAAAGTAATGCTCAAGGCTAACATACCTCCCCATAATCTCTAGAAACTTCCTAACTAATATACCCCCACCTAATAAATGCCCATGATACATAGGGATACAATTGGGTTGGATTCCATGGCTAGACTTATAAAGGCCCAAGTGGTCATTAGCCTAGTATATAGCTATGAACTACAAAGTGATATAAGCCAAGAGACTGGGATAAGCCATGGTGTTATAGCTACTTTCAGGTGCATTTTAGAATTTTTTTCAACTCTTTGATCCAATGATGGTCTGAACAAAAATTATGACTAAGGAAAGAAATTCAGAATTATTTTTTTTTCAAGGAAGAAATAACTTCTGTCCAAAGCTTAATGTTTAAAGCTGAGAAAATATCAGTTTTCCCAATAAACCAAAAAAGCAAATGCTTACAAGGATACAGTAATTATATCTGGGAACTATGCCTGGACCCTACCCCCCCCCAAAAAAAAACATAAGTCACCCTGTGTACTTATCTACTGTTAGATGCAGATACAATTGAAAGACAAAAATGGCCACTATCATATATTCAAGTTGTTGCTGTCATACATATACACAACATACACAGTCACCTCTACACTAAAATGACAGCCACTTTCTGGGTACCCCTTTGATGACAGACTGGGGCAAACATGAAAGAATAAATAGCCACAGTAGCAAATATTCAACTCATTGCTGTCAGATGTATGTACACAGCATATCTTACAGCTGTCTGAAAAAGATAACCATCTGTGTAGAAATATTATCTCTGATTGTGATTCTGCCAGTAGAAAAGCAGAAGACAATCTGGTGAGGAAGATTTGGGCAGACAGGAAGAAGGTAAGAGGAAGCGAGGATGTCCAGCAAAGAGGTGGGTGGATTGTGTGAAAGAAGATCTGTGACAAACAGGCATGAGTGTTAAAAAAGGCAGGAGTGTGGCACTGAATCGAGAGAGTTGTGACAGTTAACACGATACCCCAACCCCAAGTAGAAAAATGGGAAAAAGGGGGCTGATGATTGTAAATTAAGTGAAAAAATAATGATCACAGTAATCTAATCCAACGTTTTGCTCCTGGACAGTGCACCCCCCCCCCCACCTTGACAAGGTATAGCATCCTTTTGTACACACCGAAATGTGACTATGAAGAATGTTACAGAAATGATGATCAAATGGTTCCCAGCCCCCCCCCCCACTCACTCGCACACAAGCTATAGTGATTTTCTGTGTAAACGTCTGAGCAGATATGGCTTTAGATTAGGTAGGATCAGGAGTAGGGAGGAGAGGAGGGGGGCCTAACTAAGCCTGTGCCAAAATTCCCTTACACAGCTGGATCAGAGCTCTGAGAGTCTAGATGTTCTGAGAAAAGTAGTTGCTTGATAACTATTCTTGTTTAACTGCTAGCCAGAAGAGTTAAGTAGGTGCCCCACAATATTGTATGTGACCCCAATTATTTTTTCACACATGCAAAAATGTACTGGCAATTCTCACAAGCCAGCATGTCAGGTCCATCACAAGATACAAAGAAGCATATGTGAGCGCACACACTCACACTCACACTCACACTCACACTCACACTCACACTCACACTCACACTCACACTCACACTCACACTCACACACACACACACACACGCACACACTCATATATACATACATACGCACACTCTCTTTCTCTCTCTCTCTCTCTCTCTTTTTCTCCAACAGCACTCTTATCTACCGGCAATATGATGGGCATTAGGATCATTGCAGGCAACCAAAGAGTACCTGGATAAAACCTACAGAGAGACGGTGTGGAAATGCAGACTCTACACTCACCAGGCTGGACAAAAACAGGGTGACTGTAAGCTGCGTGATTGATGCCATGATCTGTGATGTCAAAAGGGCCATATGATCTCTTAAACCAGGCAAGTATGAATATAACCTAGTAGTAGCCCATGTGGGAATGAATGATTTGACACACTCCATACAAAGGAACATACAGGGAGATATGATATAACTTACTATGCGTGTGTTAGGGGCAGAGAAGACACAGGTCTTGAGCAGTATCTTGAACAATGCCTCGATACCAAGACAAGGTAATTGCCTTGCACAATTGGCTAACTAGCTGGTGTAATTCTAAAGGGTTCCAGTACTTATTGGCCTGGGATGAGAAGGTAGATAAGACTTCCTCTTTCAACAATGATGGCTTACATCTCTCATACCATGACTTCTGTACACTGGCTAAAGCTTTGTTGCCCATATAGTGCTTTTTTTAGGCAAAGTATCCTAACGGGACATTCAGTACAAACTCAAACCCAAATCCAGACAACATCATGATGACACCACTCATACCCAGGAGTCTAAACAGACAGATGCAAGAACTTGAGGTCTCCTGCAAATCAAACACATTTATATCTATGTAGTTACTGAGACATGGCTTCAGTCATACCTCTCAGCTGTCCATATTTTTGCAAAATGTACAGATTTTTGCCTCGTATTCTAGGTCTTTCTGGTTTTCTGGATTTTTGTGGCAAATCAGTGAGGACTGAATTCACTAAATAATTACAGACATTTGAGATTCAGACTTCATATCCTTCAGTAAATGCATGGTAACACAAGGCCTCTTATTCCAGCAACTTTCTAACTTTATAAGAGCATTATTTAAAATGTGTCCCTGTCTTTGGCTTTAACCCCCCCATTATTTTTGTCTTTGTCCACATTTTTTGTGCTAAGAGGTTGAGAGGTATGGTTTCAATGCAATAACAGCACTCCTTCTATACAGGGTTTAGCACTTTTCATGCCTTCAGACCCTCAAGTAACTGTGGAGAAATATCTGTATTTGTCAGAAATATCATCACCTCATGTCAGATTACCCACAACCACAACTTGGGGCTCCTGGAGATCCAGCCAACATTAACAAATCAACTATTACCTCATTGCTGGCTACAGAACCAGTCAATGTCTCCCAAAGGCCATGAATATTATGTTAACACCACTGAGAGGTTAAATATCAAACCAGATACCTCTGTGCTAGGGGATTTGAAATTACCTAGTCATTAACTTCAACACTTGCATCTCTAAAAATAGATACGCTCAGCATTTTCTGGATGTTAATATTAATGCACTAGATCAAATTGTAAAACTACACACTAGGGACTCTAATATCTTTGACCTGGTCTTTACCAACCTAGTCCCAGCTTGAACCTACCCTGCATCTCCTCATCCCTAGTTAAATCTGACCACTAGTCAGTCATTTTCTCTGTCAGGCCTAGTGGTACCACCCCACAACCAAATGAAACAGTCTAACCAAAACGAGACAGTCTTTTTCATTTCACCAGGGAAAACTTACTTCCATTTATAGTAGAACCTATGCAAAATGCCCATCATCATCATCAACCCCCTTTTTTCTATTTTCAATATTGGGTCGGGGTGTTGTGTCAACTGTTGCCATCTCTTTCTTGATTCAGTGCTACTCTCCTACCTTCTTCAACAGTCATGCCTAATTGTTGCAGGTCTTCTCTCACAAATATTCTTCACCAGATTGCCTTCTGATTTTCTGTAAATGTTGCTGAACCACTGTAATCCATTCTCTTTTACCTACTCTGCAATTGGAGCTACTTTGGCTTCTGCTCTGATGTCTTCATTTCCTAATCTGTCTCACAGTATGCATTCTACCACATCTCAGGCACTTCATTTCAATAACTTCTATCTTCATTAACTACTCTGCCTTTACTCCCAAAGTGTCTGTACCATACAGTGGTACTGGTCACACCACTGTTTTATACACTTTACTATTCAGCTTCTTTGGCATTCTTCTTTCATTCACTACCCTTGACACTGTGCCAGTTGGCTGCAGCCCCTCTGATTCTAGCTTTGAACTTGTTATTCAGACTTTCTTTCTCCTGAACCACCCCTCCCAGATACTTGAATCTGTTAACCTCATCCATTATTTTCCCTTCTATCTCAGTTCTCAGCTTCTTCTGAACTTCACCATCTGCTGCCATTACAACTGTCTTATCTGTATTCGGTTTTATCTCATGTGCCTTCAGTTTCACATTCCATTCCCCTATTCTTTGCTGGTGCTCTTGCTCAGAGTCTGCTTGTAATGCCACATTATCAGAATACAACTTTGTTGATCTGTCCCTTCTAACCTGTTTGATATTGTAATCCATCACCAGTATGAACAGTAGTGGGCTCAGATTTTAACCTTAATCCATACTCACTTCCACTGGGGACCCCTCTGTGAGATGAAACACTGTTCATACTCGAGTCTTTGGGTCCATGTACATAGCCTGCACTAATTCTACCAATGTTTCTGGGACTTGGAATCACCACAAGACTACCCAAATCAGCTTTCTTAGGAACCCTGTTATATGCTTTCTCCAAGTTTAGGAATGCCCAGTTGAACTCTTTCCTCATCTCAAGCTTCTTCTCCACTATCTGCTCACTGCAAGCATTAGGTTGGTTGTTCTGATTTGAATTTGAACTGCTCATCTCCCATTGTACTTTCTACAACTCTGTGTATTTGTTTATCAATCACCTTCTCCAGAACTTTCATACAGTGTGACCAGAGTTTGATGCTTCCGTACTGCCCAAAATTGTGGATATTTGTTACTGTACACTGACACTAGTTTATTTGCCAATCATCTGGAATATGCCTTTCTCTTCTTGCTGCTAAGACTACCCTCAGGATCCATTTTTCCCCTATCTAACCAAACATCTTGATCATATCTGTTGTGACCTCATCTGAGACTGGTTCCTTTCCCTGACTTTATTTTCCTTAGTGCTGTTCTTACTTCTTCTAGGATGAACCAAGCACCGGACAGCTCTTGGGTCTGTGTTTTTGTTTTAATAAATCCATTGGTTTTACCCAAGAGCTGCCTGGTGCTTGGTTCCTCCTCAAAACAGTGCTTCTTGTTTGATTATTAGTTTTGGTTTTGCACTGTTCTTCTACTTTTTGTGTGTTCTTCTAGGATGAGCTCCTCCTCTTCTTTCATTGTAGGCTGTTTTGGGGCAGTACATCTTCTGTGAGTTTTCTTTATTCAGAAGCTGCTAGACGTACTCCTTCCATCTGCTTTTGATGTCATCTGGACTGGTGAGCAGGCTGTTGCTGGCATCCCTTATGAAGGGTGTCTGACTATCTTCTTTATCTTTATGTCTTTGCCTTGCATCCTGATGTAGTTTCTTTGTGTCACCTACTGAGTCACTTTCCAGAAGCTTGTAGGTTGCCTCTGATGCCCTATTCTTTGCTATTGCAACTTCTCCTTTAGCCTCTTTGTTAGCCAAACAGTATTCCTTCTTAGCCTGGTTTGTCTTTTCCATATCCCACTTTTTCCTGCACTCCTTTCTTTTGATGACTTCTTGGACTTCTGCATTCCACCACCAGCTTTCCCTATTTACCTTATTATCATACCTGGCTTGTCCACACATCTGTTCTGCAGTCCTCACACATGCTGTTTTGAGGAGCTGCCATTCTTCAGCTCTACCTATTCCCTGTTCTTCCTGAGGTGCTTGAGCCCTGAGTAATTCCTTGAACTCTTGTGCTTTCTCTTCAGTCAGCTCCTATGTCTTCAGACAAGTCTCTGTTGTCCTTAGAGCATTCTCTGACCACTACTTGTAGCTGATTGTGGTAACCAGTGGTTTATGCCATTATCCAACTGTTTTACTGGGGATGACTTTGCAGTTGCTGAATCTACCCCAGTGCATTTTCCTTACTTGGGGGAAGTTTACTTGAGTTGCATGTTGGCAATGATTGTATGTGTTCTTGTAAATGTCTCCCTTGCTGTACTATGTGTTGGCCACCATCAAACTGAAGTCTAGAATGGGTTCTCTTCATTATTCCTGTTGTCCCACCCATGTGGATCCAGGTAGTCCTCATATCCCATTCTGCTTTTCCCAATATGTGCACTCAGTTCCCCTATTATCAACACCAACTCATGCTGTCCTGCTGTCTCTAGCAGGTTCTGCAACTGCTGTCTGAATGCACTCTTTTCCTCATTAGCACAACCTTTCTGTGAGGCATAGGCTGTGATTATGAATACTGCCCTATCATAGGCTGAGATTATGAATACTGCCCTATCATAGGCTGAGATTATGAATACTGCCCTATCATAGGCTGAGATTACGAATGGTGCCATATCATAGGCTGAGATTATGAATACTGCCCTATCATAGGCTGAGATTATGAATGGTGCCCTATCATAGGCTGCGATTATGAATGGTGCCATATCCTTACACTGCAGTCTGACTGCCATCAGTCTATCATTACTGCTGATGACATCTCTCGCTGTCTTCTGAGGCTTCTTCCTCATAATTTCCATACCAATTCCAGTCTGTCCCCCTCCTAAGTAGTGGACTCTGGATCCCAAGCCAGCTAGCTTTGCTACACTGCCCTTCCATGTTGCCACCTGAATACACAGGATGTTCAGCATCCTCCATACCATCATGTCATCCACTTTCAAATTGTGTCTTGTTAGTGATCCTAATCCTACACTGAGTGTAACAACTCTTACTTCATGTTTGGCAGGTTGATTGACTTTATGTCAAACTTTTGCTCAGCAGTTCTTCCCAACTAACTACTGGCCAAGCAATGGCTTATTGATCCAGGGCTGCTGGGCTTTATGGTAGGCACACACTGACCAAAAGGGGCACACACACACCTCCCACTGTTAGCATGGGTCCCTGATGTAAGTCGAAATAGGTTATGTCCTCAGACTACTTATCACAGGCAAATGCCCATGCCCAGTTTTGGTAACTTTAGTCAACACAACCAAATCATTTAGAATAAATGTTTACGCCATTGAGTGGCATGCAGTTTGTGATCCAGGTTCTCCTATCTTGAGGGTACTATGCACCTCAGTTGATGCCCAAAGTGGATGGTCTGTACAACTCTTACTGGTAAATGCTGTTGAATATTGATATACCTAAGCTCTCAGCCGGACAAATGCTATACTCTTATGCTGTCTCCAAAGTATGGAACAACCTCCCTGCCTCTCTCAGAGCTATCAGCAATCATACCAGTTTAAAAAAATCCCTTAAACTGCATCTCTCCTCACAATGGATATGCATCTGCACCCCTATAGTCTACCCCATAACCTAACCTTTCTCAGAATACTTACTCTCTCCCACTGTATAACTAGCCCACCCAACATTTTCCTTTTCAAATCTCCTCCTTTTGCTGTCATTTTAGCCTCTGCTATCCCTACTTTAACCCTTCTGCCTCACTCTCCTTTCCTCTGTACTATGCTCAACTATCTCTCTACTTGCATCTCACTTACTCTCATACACTTTTTCACTTTCGCATGCCCCTAAGTAAAAATAGCTCTACTCCATTTCTTCAGATGATTCTATGTATTCTAACATTTGTTTGTATAATTATGCTTTAAGTATGCAATACTACTGCATTCTATACTATATACAATGTGTTATACTTTATCTGTCTGTAACTATACAATGTGTTAATACTTTATCTGTCTGTAACTATACAATGTGTTAATACTTTATCTGTCTGTAACTATACAATGTGTTAATACTTTATCTGTCTGTATCTATTCTTCTTTTTCTTTCGGCTGTTCCTGTGTAACTACATGTGGAGCTTTTCTCCCCGGGCCGCCACTGAAAATGGGCTCTTCTCAGGCCCAGTTGACTTTCCCAGTAAACAAATGCAATAAATAAACTCTTTTTGCTAAAGGCATCATCTGGAGTCTGTGCTGCTGCCCACAACTCTATTTTTGGATGAGTTTGAGAAAGAAACAGCTTACTTTTGGGAGGTCAGAGGAGCCCCAAAGAAACAACATGCAAACTTCATACAGGCATTGGCCGGAGGTCAAGATCAAACCTTGTACCTTGTACATGGCAGGCAAAGACTTTAATAGTTATGCCAAGTAGTCTAAGTTCTCAACAATCTCCTGCATATGGACCTAACAGAGAGGCTGCCACATTCACCATTGACGTTTACCAGTACCTAAAATAGCTGCATAGAAAACTCATTACCCATCAGCCCTAAATATAATGGTAAATTCAGGAATAATCACTGGTGGAACGCCAGTATTGATAAATTGTATAAAAAAAAGGACAATGATGAAAAGTTGTAAAAAATCTCCATCCCCTTATCTCCGGGCCACACTAAAACATACCAGAAAGGAATTTAAGAGTACTACTAGAAAATATAAAGCAGTGTATGAGCATAATCTCATTACAGCCACCAATGAAAACTACAGATTTTTTCATTAGTTATCTTAGGAAATGTAAGAATAATGCCCAACAATACCCAAGCTCATCTGTAATGATATCACATATTCCAATCTCAAGGATATAGCCAATACAAATTTAGTGCTAACTTTGCCCCACCTACCCATGTTGTTACCCCCAGTATCCCTGAAGATTTAATTTACCCTGAAGGCATCTTTAAGTTCGGTAAAAAAGCCCTGTCAAAGACTGAAAGTAATCCTTCCATGGGATCAGACAACATATTATGCTGCATTCGTATCAGTGCCAAGGATGTACTATTGGAGCTTCTACTTAAACTGTTCAACCTCAGCCTATCCACAGGAGGGTTTGTGCCTCTTGCCTGGAAAAGAGCCATTGTGTTACCCCTTCACAAGGGTGTCCCCCTCTATAGATCCAGGCAATTATTTGCCCATCAGCCTCACCAAACATATATGCAAAGCCATGAAAGGTATCATAGCAGAACTCATTTCTGCAGTTATAGGCAACTGAACTGATCTAGATCTCAATCAGTCTGGTTTTGTGAAAAGCTAATCCTGTCTCCTGAATCTAGTAAGCTTGTTTGAAAAGGTTACAGAGGCTGGGGCACTGGTCAGTCAGTGCACATTGCTTATTTTGATCTGGTCAAGGCTTTTGACACTATCCCCCAAGCTGGTATTGTTAAAAAATTAGAGAAGTTTAATGTAAACCCCATACATTATCCATCGCATTGCAAACTGGCTATCGGACACTAACCATATTGTGAAAGTTGCTGGTAACCTCTCTAAATGTAAAATTGTGACTAGAGGGGTGTACAGAAAAGACTGCTGGATCCTCTCCTAATTGGAATTTGTTTTGCAGACATCTACTCCAATATTCCAAAAGTGTAGCTGACCAAGTTTGCGCATGACTGCAAGCTGAGAACTATTATTCGTTCGTCCACTGGTACTAAACAACTCCAGCAAGTGCTGCAATGTGCACATACCTGATGTACTGAAAATGTTCTCAAGTTAAATTAAAAAAAAAAAAAAAATCAGCATATTATGTGGACAATTCTGCCTAATTTGATCATAATATTTCCACCATAGTCAGGAAATCCTTCTATTTGTCCCAGTCAGCTTTCAAGGGAATGTCATAAGATCAAAAGTATTCATCCTGCCACTGTACTCTTCCTTTATCAGATCCATTTTTGAAGACAGTGCCTCCTTTAACATGTATAAATCAAAGCATATTGCTCAACTGGAAAGGACCCAAAGATAACTTATCAAGAAAATCAAAGGCCTTAAATCGTTCAGCCATCCCGATAGATTAGTACATCTATCATTATATTGAGCAGCTTCCCTGTTGCTCCGAGGTGACCTGTGTCATGCTTTTTGAGCCATGAATGACCCAGTTCTATTTGACCTTCTCCTTCTTTGCAAAACCACTGGATCTACTAACACCAACACTGGGGTCCTTACTCAACACCAACAAATAAACAAGACTTGCTGATGAGATAGGTAACTAACTCAGTGTATTCTCCATCTTTGCAATAAGTTGCTTTTAAGGCTAGTCTTGATGATTGGATGGGTAGACAAAAACTTTCACTAGGATCGTCATGTACAGCCCTGCCCAATTTGGTGCTAAGTAATATTAAATGCTTGAAAAGGTAGACAAACTTTTAAGTGTGTCTACTTAAAGGTGTGTACAGCTAGGCATTTTATGGTCATTGTGACCACTTGACTAGCATTGTTCCTAAGCTCCTCTGTTCCTAAGTCAAGATTTTCTTCTCAGAACTTCTTAATGTCATTTTTATATGAATTTTTGGCATCCGCCATCTGTGACTAATGCATCTTTGCCTATGCAATATATTCCAGTGGCTGCATGTTGACTCACTTAATGTCACTTATGAATGTATCTGACATCAGCCAAGAGAGGCTCTATTATTACCTCATGGGCATTCATTTGCTTACAGTATGGAGATATGCCTTTCTCTCCTAACTGCTATGAAGCCTTTACTTATTAGTCACCATCTTGGATTCTATCTCCCTCTCTCTCTGTTGACACAGTCTTTTCCTCTATCATCTTGCTTTCTTTATTTATTTTAGATTTTTTGCTTTTTATATGTACAAGATCTTGCATATGTCTTCCATTATGACACCAATGCATACACGTCGCAACAGCTTAAAATTCTCAACCTATAACCTGCTATGCTATCATGTGGTGTGACGACTAAGAAGCATGTTTTCTTTTTAAAGCACTATTACCATAAGTCTATCCAGTGTCTCATCTTGACAGGCCATCTGGTTTCAAATTGCTGGCACCACTCGACTGTTGAACTGTCATGTTGTAGTTCAATACACCTAGACTCCATTTGCCCACTGGCTTGTGCAGCCATTTTAAGAGACCGTGATGAGTAATGACTAAACTTTCTACCAGACAAGAAGGCTTATAGATTTTTGAAAGCCCAAACTATTCCCAAACATTCTTTCTCAGTGGCTCATTATAGTTTCTCCTTCACAACGAGTCTACAGATGAGGAAGACTACTGAATGCTTGTCGTCCTCTACTGAGAGTTAGCTGAGCACAGATCTTAGACTGTGTCTTGAAGCAGATACCTATATTTTGAACTCCTGGCTGTTATTAGGACTAGCCATACACGCTGCCCATTCAATGTCTCCTAGAACATTTGGAAAGTTCCCTCACAGGCTGAGATCCATACAAGCTTGTATCACCTACCATTTCACATAATATCTGTCAGAGGAGTGGCTATTGTGCTGTAGTAAGGGACAGACTTCCTATAACACTCCACTTTCCCAAGACATGTTCTTACCCACTGTTTATGGTTTGTTAGCCTCAACCTTGGCGGGTTTTGGCTGGATCTTGTCACCACCCAGCCAGCAACAAAGGTAAGACACTTTTGTCATTATTATCTAGCATTTCTTTGTCTTGGCAGTTAGTCCTGTCCTTCTGCATTTGTTCAGTCCTTCTCCAAGATGTTTAGCATATTCCTGTAAAAACTGACACTGGATAGCAATGACACCCACGGTCCAGCTCCTGCCAGGATGTGACCTACCAGGAAATTTTCTGGAGCATTTTTCATCCCAAGGGATATTTTAGTAAATGTCTACATTCCAAAAGGATAACAAATGCTGAGACTTCCCTTGCTGCAGGTATCAAAGGTGCCTGCCAGTAGCAGTTTTTCAAAGTAGCAGTGGTCAGATATTTGGCCCCACCCAGCTTCTCTAAGGAATCATCTGTTCTAGGCATTGGATAAGCATTTAATTCTGCGGGAGTTTATTTTCTTATAATCTACTCAGAACGTGGTACTTCCATTGTTTTAACTAGCACCACTGGTGAGGCTTACAGACTGCTGGATTGTTGGACTAACCCCATAATTAACATGTCCAGAAATTTCTCCTGCATAGTTTGCTTGACTTGCACCATGACTTAGCAATGAACTTGCCTCAAAGTCCTGTAATACTGTCTAGAGTTTCTGAACCTGGGTAAAATCACTGCTTCATCCACTGAAATATCATACCAAGCATCACTGAGAAGATGTACAAGAGAATTACCCAATGGTTCCCCATCTGAACCACATTTTACAAGATTTACAAGATTAACTTTATTGTCATTCAACCGCATGCACGGCTGAATGAAATTTCATTCTTCAAAGCTCAACATTTATCAACAACAAAAACATTACACATAAAATCAAAATAAAAAACAACAGTACAAGCCAACCGTCGGTGCCATAAAACACAACTGCTACAATCCAACTCATGCACCAACTACATCAAAGTTTCAGTCCAACCGCAGGCACAGAAACATCAGCTGCCGCATCCTTGCATTCCGCTCAGCCCATAAACATTTCTCCAGTCCACCTAGGAACCACAGGGTACTCCATCTCCACATCAGAAACCAACAATCCATAAACCGATCCTCTGATGAACTTCCGGAGACAACCGCACAGCTCTGAAACCCATCCATATCTCCATCTCACCTCTAATCTGGATTTCCTCAACATGACATAATCCTATTTTGAATATGACGCTGGCAGACTCTGCTTCCGCCTCTGCAACCAATGTGTTGACTCGCACTGCAAGCCCAGCTTCAAGTTCCAAAGGTAAGAAAAAAAAAAAAACTACACATTGGGACACCACGGACATCGCAACACAACTGTTGACACCAGACACACACCCGACCAGATGAACGACTCCACAACTTGACAACACAGGTAAGTGCATGTACAAAACCCAAGTGCACAACTGGGGAGCTGGAGAGGCCACTGCCATCACGATGCCACCATCTTAGCTAAGATATATTTTATACTGAGTACTAATGTTTCTTTACCATGGGAAGGCTTAATCATGTTAATAGGATAGAGTCTGTGTTTATGTCTCTTGTCTGATAATTTTTGTAGCTAATATCGCTTATCTTATGCTCAATAGTAAAAGTTCCATGACACATGCAGTATATGTTGTTGGTCATGGATAAGTACCATCACTGTTTGACCATCTGTATAGTCAAATAATCATCTAGTTATACCACACCTTCTGTTACTGTTAGCTCTAAACTATGTGCTCATATATCAGTTATATGAACTGCCCAAGTCTGGTTGTGAAATTTAGGATATATTCTACAAGTCTTCCTCTGGGAATCACATTTACCTTCCCAGTCATATAGGATTAAATGTAGGTCCACCCTTAGCCTATCACCATAAAATAGCTTAAAATATGAGAACATTATAGATCATGTGGCTGTATTTCTCTTTAGAGATGAGGCAGCTATATGTCCCACTCCCACTTAAACTGATCTGTAAATATGCACAACATGTTCTTACAGATAAAATTAGTCTCCTCAAACTGACCACTTGTTTGGGATGATAAAGGACCATCTTTAGCTGCTTCACCCCAGAATGTTTTCACAAGCAAATCAGAAGGACTGACATGAAAGCAACACCCCCTATATATCAGAATTTCACCAAGGAACCTCTCTACTCAAACTTTCTAACAAAGCATTTGTTACCTTTTTTGCTTCACCAGAGATACAGCTACTGTCCCAAGGTACCCAGTAGAATAGTAACCATTAGCAAAATATACTTTCATCTGTGGTGACTGGGATACCGACAGTCCAAATAGTATCAGTGGCTACCCACTGAAATTGTTCCTTGGCAAGAGGCAAAGACAGTAAAGCAGCCTTGGCTTTGATTCCTACCTTTCTCACCTGTTGACACCATTTACAGAGCTTATAGTAGCCTACCACATTCTTTGTGAGACTAGTTCATAAGCAGCACTACTGCATGCTTTATGTCCATTTGGCCTGAAAAAGGAACTTCATGGACTATCACTAGAAATGTCTAATCAGACTACTAACTGCTTTATCATTTCTCTGTCTAGCACCCCCCCCCTTTTACAAGTCCCGCCACACTCTGTGTAATTACCTCTTGTTCTACTTTGCTTACTTCTTTTGCCCCTGGGAAACTACAGCTTCCTTGGCTACTACCTTCACGTCCTGTAAGGTAGAATCTGTGCTTTTCCCAGTTCCATGTTTTTTATTTTTGACTATCTGCAGCTAACCTTCTAAGGGACACCCAGTACCTTCTGATCAATGTGACTCCAACACAGGCTTTCTGCTGTGTAGCTTTTTCTCTGAACTACCTACATCACTAGCCTCTTTTTGAAGTGCGGGCACTGGCTGGGTCACCCTTGTGGTGCCATGCCACATAATTTTGTCCAAGGTTTGATGGCATGTAATTGCATGTACACAAGATACTAAATCATTGAACTCATTTCTGATCATGACGTCTGGTGGAAATGAAAGTCTTTCACTGCTTTGTTTCTCCATCAAGAAAATTATGGCCAGTGGTATCTAAAAAAAAGTGTACCTCCCATGGTCCTAAATGGTGTGGATAACCTGGGCAAGAAATGTTCTTTTTTAAGAACTACTGGCTTACAAATGATGATGATGTCAAATGAAGCATCCATATCATAGGTCTCAACCTCTTAAGAGGCCAATGTGAAACACAGACCCTAGCAATGTGTGCCAAACAGTCAAAATGTGGAACACCCTATCTTTTCACTGCGCAAAAATGTACCATTTCCATGGGACCTGGTTGAAGTGGGCTTTCTGCCAGAAGTATTAAATTAGCAAATACTATACATTTGTAAAATTCAATAAGAAACACTTCAATAAATAAAATAAAGTCAGTAGAAAAATCGCTACATAATAATATTCAAGTGTAACTATTAAAAAAAAACATGCTCTTCAGCACCGGCTTTTCCAACCCCTCCACATCTTCTCCCACAAATACACACTCACATTCACATTGCCCTAGCCATAGGTCTCAGCCTGCTAAGAGGCCAGTGTACAACACAGACCATAGCAATGTGTGACAAACAGTCAAAATATGGAACACCCTCTTTTCGCAGTGTGAAAAGCATACCTTGGCCATGACCTTTCAACCAAAATATATGAGCGTACACACACACACACACACACACACACACACACACACACACACACACACACACAACACCCTCTTTTCGCACTGTGTGAAAAGCATACCTTGGCCATGACCTTTCAACCAAAATATATGAGCGTACACACATACACACACACACACACACACGCACACACGCACACACGCACACACACGCACACACACACACACACGCACACACGCACACACACACACACACACACACACCAGCAACTTCACTCTTGGTTTAATTTATGTATTCCTTTATTTATTCAGAATAAAACACCCAAGGATGGCCTGTCAATTAAGTGGCTATAACCACTGGATACAGATAGTCACTCTCAAAGATGCAAAGGCACAGATACACAGGTGACCCACCACATACCCAGTCACAGAAATGTATCCAGCAATTAGTGCCACTTTATTGACCCAGTACTTCTCAGATGTTTCATTCTGATTCACTGAAGGAAGAAATGCATACATTGTAGCAACAGTGAAGTCACTGCTGTTAGATGCATGTAGTTCATATCATAAGATCTCCATTGTCCCATCCTCACACATAGATATACAATGTTCTCAGTTATCCGTGACTTTACTAAATGTCCCTGATTTGTTCTCATATTACTGTCTGTTCTTCAGACATTTTTCACATATTGAGGACTGCAGTCCCTGAGTAATTATTAACAGTTTGAGTTTTAAACGTCACAAAATGTATGCCATTGCAAAATTTGTTATTTTATCAAATTTCAAAGTATATATTAATATTTAAAATCTGTCTGATTTAGGAACGTTGTCTCCAGTTTTATTTTTCATCCCTGATTCTTGAGCCAAGACATTGCCAGATGCTTATGTATACACCATATCTTTCAAGTGTCCAGATCTTTGCCTCATGTTTTTGGTCTTTTCTTCTTAAAATCTTTGTTTTCTGGCAAACCACTGAAGGCTGTCTCTAAATAATTACATACATTTGAGTTTCAAACTTTATATCCTTCAGAAAATGCATGCTAACACAAATCCTATTATTCTAGAAACTTTCTAAGTTTATAAGAGCAATATTTAAAACGGGTTCCTTTTCATGGGCCTTTGCCCCCCCATTAATTAAGGTTATGTCCACATTTCTTCTGCTAAGAGGTAGAGAGCTATGACATTCACACACATGCACACACACACACAGACACCCTTTCATACCTCTCAACTGCCCAGAATTTTGCAGAATACCCAGATTTTTGCCTCATATGTTTTGGTCTGTTCCTCATAAAATATGTAGTTTTCTGGCAAATCACAGAAGAATGAAATAATAAGATAATGACAGAAATTTGAATTTCAGACATCATGTCCTTCAGAACATGTATGGTAACACAAAACCTGTTATTCTAACAACTTTCTAAGTTTATAAGAGCAATATCTAAACATTGTCCCTGTTTTTGTGGCTTTATCACTGCATTTTGTTTGGCAATTGGCTTTGTCCAGATTTCTTACTTAATACACTTTTTTAAGCAAAAACTCAAGTCAGTTATTTTTGCATTTAATTTTGCTGTTAAGCACAGCATCTTAAAAAAAAATGTCTTGAAACTGGAAACTCCTGCCATGACATCATGAAAGACTGAACTCACAGTGGATCACTACCTAAATTACTGTATAAGCTACTATATCTCCATGCAGGAATAGGACAGTCATACATCCTAGCAAGACAATGGCCAGATTCTGAAACATGCGTGTAGAGATGGATTCCTAAAAATGGAGGTAATAAGGGTGCACAGTATCTATCACTTCACTTTCGCTACATTGAGTATCAAAATTCAGCCCACTGCAAAGGTGACATCATCCCAAGAGACAGGATCTGCCAAATTTAATTCCTCCAGTGCTGGCGATATGAATTCATTGGGAACAACCAGTCTATTGAATTCAATGGGGAAACCACTACACCAGTGTAAAATAATGAAAATTAGAAGTATTTCGGAGACCTCATTGGCTCCCATCCTCAAGAACAGTTACTTGATTGGTCCATATACCGCAATGGCGATTGGCTGTAATTGTGGTATATAAGCCAATCAAAAACTATATAGCACAGCCAATGCTGTTCAATGTTGAACAACGGAGCAGCTATTTGATTGGTTTGTATACCACTATGCTGATTGGCAGTAATTGCTGTACAAGAAACAATCTAAAGCCATGTAGCAGAGCCAAAGCTGTTCAATGCGGAACAGCAGAACAGTGGATTAATTTATAGTCAAATGTGGAGCATTCCGCATAATCCAGAGCACTTGGCTGCTCAGTCCCTACCAAACTAGGTCTATAGCAAGGTGCACTCATTTGTTTCATACCTTCACAAATTCTGACACTGTCCCTGACAAGTCAGGTCTATCATTACACTCACATTCACTTTGCCTCTAACAAACTAGGTCTATACTGACACTGTCCCTGACAAGTCAGGTCTATCATTACACCCACATTCACATTGCCTCTAACAAACTAGGTCTATACTAACACTGTCCCTGACAAGTCAGGTCTGTCATTACACGCGCACACACACACACACACACACACACACACACACACACACACACACACACACACACACACACACACACACACACACACACACACACACACACACACACACACACACACACACACACACACACACACACACATGGCATACTTACATACAGAGCAATATGAAGAATGTTGATTCACTTACAGAATATCCTTGCATCTCTCTCAACCAAATGGGTACAAATTTCAACAGAACCAGTGGTAAATCCAGAAATAGTCAGGGACACTTTTAAAATATTAGTACTATTAACATGAGACATTGCCAGAATAAGAGAATGTGAATTAAAATACATTTCCTGAGGTAAGAAAAGTCTATACTCTAATTACGGTCATTATTTATCAAGTGTAATTCACCACCTGCTCTCCAAAAGTCACCAGTTTTAGGAAGGATTAAGAAGGATGGAGCTAAAATTTGATTCAAAATCAGGGACAGTTTAGAGGTATTTATCTTTGGGGTCTGTCTCTTGTTCCTTAACTCATTAGCACCTCTGAGCTCAGAAATGTCACACCTCTAACAGCCTACCCTTATCCCTAAATTCAAGAGCAGTTTCTGAAAAATCAAGTTAAAAAAGGAAGTCACACAAATGTCAATATTTTAATGCACACAAATCCAAATGATATCTGTCTTTAAAGTATTGTAAAATTTCTTAGAAACTGTACATCCTAAACTTAAGATTATCAGAACACTTTTGTTAGCTAGACTTGAACCTTCACATAATAATGAATTCCTCTATGAATGCTTGTTTACTGAGATATTTACAGAAATATGAAAAAGAATGATTATTTTTTAAATACAACGTAAAGAAAAATTATGCTTAATTGTTTAATTAGCAATATAAATACTTCTCGATATGCAAAACTTGAAGTACAAATATAAATGACAGTTTTCTTCAACATCTGCTGTTTCACCTGATGCAATAATTTGCAAGACACTTGGTTATGGGAATATTAATACAAATGTAAATATTACACATTTTATAATTGTTAGAAAACAAATAGCAATATCTCTAGTGTATAGTCTACTGTAAGTGAGCATTGATAATACATTATTCTTTCTCCAGCACCTGGGTTTCACACCATGTCCTTTAATAAAATATAGCTCTCCCAGTTTTAAAAATATGAATGTAGAAATGAAAATATGAACAATAAGGGGCTAGCAATGAATACTTTCAGTGCAGGGTATTCCAGACTAATAATCTCAGTGCATTTTTTTTACTTATACCCTGCTGTTTCTAATACTGCTTACTATTAATTGGTAAGTCATGTTGTCAACGACGCCTGTCTCAAATGCTATTAATTGCCATGGGTGTTAACTGGATCTTAAAAAAAAAGATTTGCCTTTTCCCAATTCTACACTGTATTCATGCTAAACTACATACATAAATAAATGAAATATAATACAATAAAATAAATTAATTAAAATCATTCTCTCCCTGACCACCACCTGCAAGAAGAGAAGCACAATGGTAGCACACAGAGCAGCAGAAACACCAACACATAAACTAGATGCAATGAACTTTAGAGCCCACTGACAGCTAAGCAGAAAGATTACCGGCATTTAATCGAGTTGCAATAAACATGATCGTGTTAGAACCAGAACCGGCAAGTCAGCAATGAAATATTCATAAGCACAAACCAAGAGGGTGGATACATTAGCTGCATATGCATTTAATGGAATCCGAAAATCCACCAATACAGATTCAGTCTGCAGACACAGTGTCACACCACACCACATACAGTTCAAATCCCTAGCCTCCTGCAATTCTGTGACACTGCAACACTTTTTGCTTGCTGTCCGCCTACATCTTGCAATTTAAATTGGGTCGTTCTCCTTTCTTCAGTGAGACAGCACCTGGACTGGCTAAGTTTGTTTTTTCAAACAAAAGAAAAAGAAGTGTTAACTACTTTTCCTTTGCGCGAGTAGCATTTAGCACTGATCAATGTAAGTGGGGGAGTTGAAAGTTAAAAAGAACTTTAATGCTTAAAGCATTTTTTTTAACTGTATTTCAATATCTTACCCCTGTCTGAGCACATGTACACTATAGTGTACATAGCATATGCCTGTCGGGGTCGTTGCATCTTATCCACAGTTAGAGTGAATTACCATTCAAACAAATCCTCCTCAATTTGAAGGTATTGCAGTGCCAAGAAAACTTGTAGTGGCACGTAATTGGCTCAGGCTGCATTTTATGCTTCCTGATTGGCTCCCTTTGCTACAGGAGTAGTTACTTGATTGGCTTGTGTACCGCAATGCCGATTGGCTGTAATTGCAGTATAAGAGTCAGTGAAAAATTGCAAAGTGAAGCCACCACAACAGCAGAACAGTGGGCAAAATCGATCACAAATGCAGAACTTTCCACACAATCTGGAGCATTTGGCTTCTCAGCTCTATATCATCAATGGCTTCCTTTCCCCTCACCAAGATTCCCCTCCCTTGGCTTATGACCCTACTTAGTTACTCTGGACAATTGGCTTTTAATTCCCCCCCTGATTAAACAGAGTCTTATCTAGCACTGACACCAGTGGCTTCTCTACTTGCCAATGAAACGTGCTGTGATATTGTGGAGATCCATCCACGGGCTCCCTTAGACCCTTGTGTAGTGTCATGTAAACCCTTTTTGTGCATCAGCTGTGCTAGTTTCAACCTTTCTACCCATCTTCTCAACAGTGGTTCATTCCATGTCTATCAAATATAAATATTGAGTGCCTGTTCCTTTATCTTGAAGTCTACCAGCATGTCAAAAGTAATAATCTAACACTCACTCACTTACCCAGTAAGTGTTCACTTCTGTCATGAAATCACAGACACTGCATTCTGCCTTTTTTCAAGTCTTCCTTAGCTTTTTTCTCTGTAAACTCCATAGGTTAATTTGAAACATGCAGATAAAACAGTCTTTACTATAGTCTGTATAATCAATGTTCTTTGCTGCCTTATACGTGAGCAGAGACAGTAATTATTTCACACATTACCCCTGCCCTGTTTTGTGGGGATTGCACAACTTTCAAATGCCCAAATAAAGTCATCAAATTCATCACACTGCAGACCTTGGACTTCACTCCTCCTGATCACACGTACCCGTTGAAGGGTGAACATGTCCTTCTCATATTAATTAATAGTTCTCAACTTCTTGGAACAAGAAATTTGGACAAAGCCATAAATAATGGGGGGAGGGTCAAAGGGACAGTTTTTAAATATTGCTCTTATAAACTTAGAAAGTTGCTAGAAAAACAGGTTTTGCATTAGCATGAATTTTCTGGAGTATAAAGTCTGAAACTAGAATATCTGTCATTTTCTGACTTCAAGTCCTAAAAGATTTTCCTGACAAATTAAAATTTTATGAGGAACAGACCAAAAACATGGGGTAAAAATCTGGACATTCTATGAAAATCTGCACAGTTGAGATGTACAGCTCTACTTCACTCTTTCTCCACACTCCTTTCCCCTTTTCTAAACATGGACACTTTCTGCTGTGATTTCTTCCTGACAACTTCCTTCTCTGTGGCCTAAGTATTTGTCTGATGTTCTTCATGTTTCACTGTTGTAGTTCTAACTTGTGGGATTTCCTGCCATGGAACAGTATTTACATTTAAACACCTACATTTATGTAAGCATACAGAACTGTATTTTCTTGCTGCATTTTGGTCGGTTTCATTTTTTTTCTTCACTTAACATCTCATGCTGTTTTACTGTCTCTGCTGCCTCTTATTCAGACAGTTTCTTCACGTCCACTCTCCAGACTTCGTGCTGTATTTTGATTTTAGCAAATTGCATCACAAGTAGCCCTGTCTCTCCAGGCTCTGACTTAACAGTCACTACTAGAGTATTCCAGATTTGGCATACTGCTCTTTGTATACTTTCAAGGCTGCTGTGATCTTAAACATTGTTAGACCTGCATGTGTGAGTTTCTTTGACTTACATTCTTTGGTCAATTGTGCTTCTGAAATTTTCTTATAATTTACAAAACTCATTTTTGTCTATTTCTAGTTCACTAAATTCTTCTTCTTTTGGCTTTTCCTAGTTAGGGATCGTCACAGCGGATCACCTGTCCGCTTATGACTGGCAGTGGAGTTTTACGGTGTTCACTAAATAAATAACTGATATGAAATATGCATCTCTGTATATTTGTCTTGTTGCATGAGTAAAGATGAGTTCAATTTACAAAATCCACACTTTTGCTACTGATACATGTCACAAGTTTCCCTTTATAAATGGCAAGGAAATGTTGTTTCCTTAAACTATGAACAACTTTTGCTATTTCCAAATAAGCTACACACTTTGCAGTAGTCAGCAGGGAAATTATTGTTGGCTTCACAATATCGCCCCCACACCATTGAGGTACAGGCAAGATCACTGAGCAAATTGTTCTGCATCTCAGTTCTCAGAAAGTTCTAAGGTGTATGACATAAACATGCATTTAATTTTGCATTTTTATTGTTTTTATACTTCAAAGTAAGTCTTGCAATGTGTAAATTGTTCCTACAGAGACAGAAATAATGTCCTCAGCCCCTACTCTGAGTTCAAAGTGGCAAAGATCACTTCCCCTGCTCCACAGACTCTCCACAGTCTGAGTTTCCCTTCTGAGTCAATAATGGCTTTTAGAAAGCTGTCCCGGCAACGTGAAAGTTAAATCATGGCCTGTGTCAGGAATTTTATTTTTTTCTGTCCTCTTCTTTCACTGGCTCTCTCTGACAGGAGCCCACCATTTCCAGTTCTTTATATATTTTGGAAACTGCTAGGATAAACAAATCTCATTCAACCAGCACAACAATTACTACCTTTAGAACAATCATAGAAATTCATAACACTACAGCATCTCGTCATAATCAGCGGCATTACAAAACAGAGGCATAGTTGTAGAGTATGTATATAAAACAAAATAAAACAAAAAGCTGACAATATAGATAAAGCCTCTGATAACAGTGTATTAGTTTCATGTTACAGAGTTTTGTTCACCCAGCATTGCAATAGCCAGCTTTAAGAATGCTGAGATGTGCAAATACATGAAAATGGCAATACTGAACAGGTGCACAGTTGTATTCCATGTATGTAAATTATTTATATGTTTGTTTATTTGTTTATTTATTTTTGTTGCCCGGGAAAGTCCACTTGGCCCAACGACCCATTTTCAGTGGAGGCCCAGGGAGAAAAACTCCATGCAGTCACAGAAATTTTTACATAGGATCAGCTTAAGTTTGAAAGTCAAGAAAGTTTTTACATAATACAAACTGAAGTAGATACACAAAGACAAAAACATATTATAGAGGTATACAACGCAAGAAAATAAACCCAGTGCGTTAAATGTTTAGTAATTATCTTTGTACATTCTCATTAAGTAAGAATACTGTTTGCATGTATTCAAATCAGAAGAAAACCCAGGTAATGTCTTTTAATAATAAACTACATTTACTTCTGCGCTGGCTCTGATAAGGAAACTGACAGACTCTGTTATTTTCTTCTGCCTAAATACAATAACACATCTCAAGCATTCTACTAGTTCTTTAAAATAAAATCAACAAAACCAAACACAAAAGCCATTTTGTAAATGGAACAATATCCTTCACAGAGAGTGGTAACAGAAAATAATAGGACTTTCTGGGGGTGGGGACGCTTTCTGCCAATGACATCAGGCTACAGAACATGTTTGGGCAGTTCGTTATATTTGTGCAATGCCCACCTTGCCTAGTTTTATTGCTGACTTATTTTCACAGGGACTTTTAAAGGAAATGTTTACTTTTAACTTTAAGATTAATAAGCTTTGACTAGTGTAAGTGTAAGAGTCTGTGTGGGTGTGGATGCACGCACGCCTGTGTGTATGTTTGTACAACACTCATTGCACATTTTGTGCTTGTTCTTCAAGTGGTTTCCTTGTTATATGGCATGAAGCTGAATGCTTGGCTGGTTGTGCCAAAATGCCGTGACGTGGTATCTTAGTCCACATGTCATGCTTGGCACACCCTTTTGGTGTTAAATTACAATGAACAAAAACTAGTGTTTAGAACTTGACCTCAGCTACCTGTATGATTTTCACCCGTGATGGCAGCTTTAAAAGAGAAAGAGAAATGGATTTCTTAAAATTATAGTACATGGAATGCTTCACCTGCTGGAATTCTACATGGCGCATTGTGCAGCAAAACATGTTGAACACCATGATATTCTAATGGAGCTGCTAGCATTCACTCCAAATAAGGGATGTCAGTGCCATTCTGAGACATTTGAAGGAAAAAAGGGTAATTGTGAGGTGGAGTTCAGGGAAGAGTTAATACAGGCACTGGGTGGCAGTGAAGAGTTACCAAATAGCTGGGTAACTACAGCAGAGCTAGTAAGGGAGACAGCTAGAAAGGTGCTTGGTATGACATCTGGACAAAGGAAGGATGACAAGGAGACATGGTGGTGGAATGAGGAAGTACAGGAGAGTATACAGAGAAAGAGGTTGGCAAAGAAGAAGTGGGAGTGTCAGAGAGATGAAGAAAGTAGACAGGAGTATAAGGAGATGAGGTGCATGGCACAGAGAGAGGTGGCAAAGGCTAAGGATAAGGCATATGAAGAGTTGCATGAAAGGTTGGACACCAAAGAGGGAGAAAAACACCTGTACCGAATGGCTAGACAGAGGGACTGAGCTAGGAAAGATGTGCAGCAGGTAAAGGTGATAACGGATAATGAGGGAAACATACTCACAAGCAAGGAGAGTGTGTTGAGGAGATGGAAAGAGTACGTTGAGGGGTTGATGAATGAAGAGAATGAGAGGGAGAGAAGGTTGGATGGTGCGGATAGTGAATCATGAAGTGCAATGGATTAGCAAGGAGGAAGTAAGGATAGTTATGAAGAGGATGAAGAATGGAAAGATTGTTGGTCCAGATGACATACCTGTGGAAGCATGGAGGTGTTTAGGTGAAATGGCAGTGGAGTTTCTAACCAGATTGTTTAATGAAATCTTGTAAAGTGAGAGGATGCCTGAGGAGTGGAGAAAAAGTGTTTTGGTACTGATTTTTAAGAATAAGGGCGATGTGCAGAGCTGTAGTAACTACAGAGGGATTAAATTGATCAGTCACAGCATGAAGTTGTGGGAAAGAGTAGTGGAAGCTAGGTTTAGAACGGATGTGATGATTAGTGATCAGCAGTATGGTTTCATGCTGGGAAAGAGCACTACATATGCAATGTTTGCTCTGAGAGGGTTGATTGAGAAGTACAGAGAAGGTCAGAAGGAGTTGCATTGTGTCTTTGTGGACTTAGAGAAAGCATATGACAGGGTGCCTAGAGAAGAGTTGTGGTATTGTATGAGGAAGTTGGGAGTGTCAGAGAAGTATGTAAGAGTGGTACAGGATATGTACGAGGGTAATGTGACAGCGGTGAGGTCTGCGGTGGGATAGACAGGTTGATAGACGAGATCAGACAGGAGTCTCCGTGGACTATGATGTTTGCAGATGACATTGTGATCTGTAGTGAGAGTAGGGAACAGGTGGAGGAGACCCTGGAGAGATGGAGATATGCTCTAGAGAGAAGAGGAATGAAGGTCAGCAGGACTAAGACAGAATATATGTGTGTGTGAATGAGAGGGAGGATAGAGGAATGGTGAGGATGCAAGGAGTAGAGGTGGTGAAGGTGGATGAGTTTAAATACTTGGGATCAATAGTTCAGAATAATGGTGAGTGTGGAAGACGGGTGAAGAAGACAGTACAGGCAGGATGGAGTGGGTGGAGAAGAGTGTCAGGAGTGATTTGTGACAGACGAGTACCAGTAAGAGTGAAAGGGAAGGTCTACAAGAGGGTAGTGAGACCAGCTAGATTATATGGGTTGGAGACAGTGGCATTGACAAAAAGGCAGGAGTTAGAGCTGGATGTGGCAGAGTTAAAGATGTTAAGATTTGCACTGGGTGTGACAAGGGTGGACAGGATTAGGAATAAGTATATTAGAGGGTCAGCCCAGGTTGGAAGGTTTGGAGACAAAGCCAGAGAGGCAAGATTACATTGGTTTGGACATGTGCTGAGGAGGGATGCTGAGTATATTGGGAAAAAGATGCTAAGGATGAAGCTACCAGGTAACAGGAAAAAAGGAAGGCCTAAGATAAGGTTTATGGATGTGGTGAGAGAGGACATGCAGGTGGTTGGTGTGACAGAGCAAGATGCAGAGGACAGGAAGAAATAGAAACAGATGATCCACTGTGGCGACCCCTAACGGGAACAGCCGAAAGAAGATGATGATGATACAGCTGGTAAACAGTGTTGCTCATGGCTAACTCAGGAGTTACCCTTAATGTCAAATATCAGGATAGACTCGGAAGTTTCATGTTAGCTATTTTCTCCTTCTCTGCAATTCATTTAAGAAAATATTGAAGGTACTTTAACAGATAACTGCTTTCCCCATAGGAACAGAGCAGGCATTATACATTATCCCATCTTCTTGATTCATGTTGTAAGAACTAGGTACAAGACAGTCTTCAAATAGCATGATTTTAAAAGTCAGAATTACTATTATGAACTGCTAACAGAGACAGTGGCAGTGTGCAGAAGTGGGTAGTCAGTGCCCTTGTGTCAAATACTTCAAATTATGAAGAAAGAAGACTGAAAAAAGAAACAGCGGCATCTGGTGTTGCAGGTAGGACCCAGCTACTGTTTCTTTCTCACAGTCATCATACATAAGAGAGGCTTGCTCTCAATATACAGGTTATTAGACCACCTGCTAGGCAGCTGTATGACTTCTGAATGACAATGAGACAGCTACTGGAAGGATTTGGCCTCAGTCGGTTCTTATAGTACCAAGATTTTTCACTGCAAAAATGGTAAGAGATTAAGTGCAAGATCCTCATGCTGACACTGAAACTCCCTGGGCTGAGACTGGAATTGCTCAGAACTGATCAGTGCTGGTAAATAAATTAATAAATATTACACATCCTTCTATAGGTCTGACTGTAGATGATGAACCATTGCTGTGCTAGTTACAGAAAATCCATTATAGTCATCTTTAAATGAGTGCTTTTGATGACCTTAGCTGCCCCTCCACAATGACATCTTCAGCAAGAATTTCTAGTGCTTGTGGTGGCATTAGTCAATGACAACAGAACGTGCCTTCCCATGGGAAAATTATGAATGTTTACACGCCTCCCAATTAATCACCTGCCCAGCCCTGCCGATCCACATACTGTCTCAGTTTTATAGAAGACCATTATGGATGAATGGCATGCCACCACAGAGTTATGAATGGCACGTCACCACAGAGTTAAGTAGGAGCTGTTTACTGAGATGTAGATGAGTTACTCTACCACGAGTTGCAGCTTTCAATATTAATATGATCATATAAACATATAACATGTATTGTGTATAATAATAATAATAATATTAATACTATGCCAATAGTCTGCATTTTATGCAGAGACTGCGTCTGTTCTCTCTTGTGAGTCGAGTCTCTTTACCCCTCACAGCATGTTAAGCTTTGCCTCAAACCTTCCATGACAGCATCACATTGTAGTCATGCACCTATGCACCCCTTCTCCTGCTGGCACCCATTGATGGCCAGATCAGAACATCTGGTAATAGCCTGCACCACAACAGGCCCTTCCCTTTTCACACAGCGATGGCTAGCTCCTAGAACAGTGCTGTCTGTCAGCTACTCACACCGATTCTTCCTCTCTGCGATGACAGGGCTGCAGCAGAGGAGATGTGACAAAATGCCATTGCTGGCCAAATGACTAGGCAGAAAGGTAAGTCCCCATCCTCACACAGGCATCAGAAGGATGCCCAATTGTTACTCATCTAACGTGACATCATCCAGCGCCTGAGCGTGATTCTCAGGTTCTTTTGTGCATCATAACTGAATCAGATGGATGGCATGTCACTGCAATTACTGTGCAAATCTGTATTTATACTTTGTGGACATTGCTAATGGCACTTTCTCAAAATATTCCAAGATTTAAAATGAGAAGGGGGTTCAGTGTTAATACCTGGTTCGAGGCTGTTCCACCCACCACATTCCAGAGGTGCAAACACTGACGAAACTTAATAGTTTGAGCAGTAAGTTTTTATGATGATAAACCCACCAAGGAGCAGTGGTACACTGTTACTATTTATTATTACTGACTATACTTTTCCTTATATATTACTACAATACAGAGGCACATTAATGAAAATAATCAATTAGAAAGTGAGCTAAATTTTTATTATGTTTGCTAAATTATATAATTAAGCTCTGTGCCATATCATCATTTATGAAAAAGAAATAAGCATAGACAGACATGTGAGTTCACTGATACTTCTTCTAGCCTCCAATGCAGCTGATCCATTATCATCAAGAACAGACTGATCAGTTTTAAACGGTGAAAACAAACCAAGTTAAGCCTCTGCCTGCTGAAGGGAATTTCTAGTTTCCGGAATGAATGGAGAAATGTCCGAGTGGAACAGATAAGAGGATATCACATTACTTCAGAATGCCTTAGTCCAGGATGCTCATTAATTCAATGATTTACTATTGTCATACTGAACTGAGATAGTTTCAAACCAGATACTGGTTCTACCACCAGATGTCTTTTCTCACCAGACACTAGCAATCACAAGCACTGGAAATCTGTACTTGAATATGCATGCCTAAATAAACCCCAGTGCCTGTTACTAAATGTGTGAAATAGCAAGTGACCTGAGCTGATCTTGGCTGAAATGTGTGCTACAGCTTGTTCCTTTATGTATATGGCTTCTCAGTATCATGACAACAAATAATTACAGTACTACTGTACAAAAGAATTACTCTGTAATGTCGGGATGATTAAATAAAACTAAAATCAAATAAATAATTACAGTACTACTGTACAAAGAAGAATTACTCTGTAATGTTGGGATGATTAAATAAAACAAAAATCAAATAAATAATTACAGTACTACTGTACAAAGAAGAATTACTCTGTAATGTCGGGATGATTAAATAAAACAAAAATCAAATAAATAATTGCAGTACTACTGTGCAAAAAAGAATTACTCTGTAATGTTGGGATGATTAAATAAAACAAAAATCAAATAAATAATTAAGTACTACTGTACAAAGAAGAATTACTCTGTAATGTCGGGATGATTAAATAAAACAAAAATCAAATAACAAATAATTACAGTACTACCGTTAAAAGAAAAATTACTCTGTAATGTCAGGATGATTAAATTAAAAAAATCAAATTCAGACTTTTTGGTATTAAGTATACATCCCTTGTTGCTTAGTGGACTGGAAATTCTGCAAATCAGAACTTAGCCAAACAGAGCTTAAGGAGTACTTTATTCTCACGTACCAAAGCAAAATAGTACAGAACAATATATATCTTCTCGGTCTCATACAGTTCCCCATCATCTATATTTCTGATATAACATGAGGAAGGAAAAAGTTAGACAACCATTACATGTCATGAATTCCAGCCCCACCTCAGCAGATTTTCTGCTGCACAAACCAATACCAGCACATAATCATTGTCATTTTTGTATGAAAAGTAACAAATTGTTAACACAGCTCTCAGTGTCCTTTGATGTTAATGAATTAAAAAGATTCATTCATCTTTCACTCATTCTTTGACAGCTGCTTAACTCTTTGCAGGGTTGTAAGGTAACAGAACTGTATTGTGACAATCAGAGGTTGAAAGGAAGAGAAATTGAACAAGGAGGGGGTGCCAGTCCAACACAAGGTGCATCACTTTCACTCACACACCAGTGGGTCATTAACAGTATCACCTATTCACATGTGACATGCCTTCAAGATGTGAGCAGAAGGTAAAGAACCTGGCAAAAACCCACACGGATACATGAAGGGCATGTAGCCGCTACAAAGAAGCCACCCCAGCTGAGAGCCGAATACCATGTGTTGTGAGGCAGCAATTGTCCTCTGTAAAGTGTGTTCTGATGCAATAAGTTTTGCATGTTCTTTTTACAGAGTTTTTCTGTGTAGCTTTTCATAAAACAGCAAGATTATTAATAAATTACATATAATTCATATTTATATATGCTCTGATTGATCTGCATTTATAACTGCTATTGTTTATGGGAGGCACAGCAAAGCCTTGTGGCAAGATAAAAGAGCCAGTTACTGATACAAAGAAAGATAATGGCACACAATTATTGCAGTGACAGTAACTGTTGGTTTATGTTCTCATACAGAAAATGAAAATCAACACTGCCATTATACCGTCAACTAGAAGAGACACTCATACAAAGTATATTTCTAACATACTTTGCCATAATTCTATAAACAAATTGCAACAAGCTTTTTTGGGCTACTGCTTTGAACTTTTATGAATAAAATACATTAGAATTGAAAGAAAATCTGGAAGCACAAACAGGTTCATGTGTACACATACACACATATAACTTACATCTTTGTAGGTGCACACGTGTGTATATATATATATATATATATATATATATATATATATATATATATATATATATATATATATATATGTGTGTGTGTGTGTGTGTGTGTGTGTGTGTTTGTGTGTGAGACTGTGTCTGCGTGTGCATATGCATCTTATTAACCTAAAACTACACAGTTAATCAGATTTTGGATGACATGTTAACTGCATTCTACATACCATATGGTTAGCATTTCACATGCTGCACAGGATGAACAGCTTCACTAAGCTTTCTGTCGTTAAGATATTCAATACGTAAGGAAAGACAAGTCCATATAATATGTATGAGTTAAAACAATGAGCTAAAACAATAAAACAGTATCAATGTGCACTGCCGAGTAGCTCAGGTAAAAACATACTTTTGTGTCATTAGATGATAGAATTGCTAGCAGTGAATATTTTATCATGGAAGACAAAACTTAGTAAAATGCATAAAAGCTGGCCACTATATAAGTTAACTAAGTTGCAAGCTTAATTATCAATTCATCAATTTGTTTAATTAGCAAGTTGGCTATTTTTTTCTTTTATTATTAGTTTTCTAGAGAGATTTTATCTCAGTATCCTCCTTTTTAAAAACAAAAGGGAGTACATTGAAGGAGGCAAATGTAGGAAGCTCCAAGTAAGCGATAGGGTGGAAACAATGATATGGAACACAGGTTGCAAGGTTTAGCAGAAGGGGCATAGCTAGGATTTTGGAATTGTACATTTACCCTTCAGAATACAAACACCTCCACATTCAGGTTTAGCCTGACACCGCAGGCAGTGCATGTTTATGGACAGCATACCTTTCAGTACTGAGGAAAAAAGCTTTCTGAGATGAGAAACTTAAAGAAAATAGCCTGTGACATCCCTTCTTTGGGCCAGTAATCAAGCACCCTGAATCCTCACCACTGACACTGGTAAGGGATGTTCACTTTGAACAAAAAA
Organism: Protopterus annectens; assembly: GCF_019279795.1. Classification (NCBI taxonomy): domain Eukaryota; kingdom Metazoa; phylum Chordata; order Ceratodontiformes; family Protopteridae; genus Protopterus; species Protopterus annectens. Next base: position 1,835,924,849 of record NC_056728.1, read on the forward strand.
GACACACACAGTATTTCCAGATGCAGCTTTCTGCATCAAGCACAGTTTCCCTTAAGAGCACACAGGGAGCACACTCAGTCTGGGGTCTGGGTTTTCCTCTCTCTTTCTCCCTGTCCAGGCCCCCAATAAGACTTACCACTGGCAGAGCTGTAGAGTTGAGTCCTTAACCTTGTGTCCAAGTCAAGTCTTCCAACATTTTCTCTGTGAAACTAGTGCTGTGTGTCACTGCTCCAAGCAGCTGACACACACACACACACACACACACACACACACACACACACACATGGGAAAGGCTGGCACAGATTTACTAGCTATGCCCCCTTCTCGCCAGACTTTAAGGTAGTTACTGCCTCCAGGCACTCTAAAGCCAGCTACTCTAACAAATGGTAGTATTTTGACTAATGTGGCAAGGATCTCAGGAGTGGCCACAGTGTCACCAAATAAATATAAGTACTCTCAAAGGTTAAAATATTCTCTAAAGGACCAGCCACAATGAGAAGTTTAAATCTATTTAATAATAAATAATAAAAGAAGATGAACATGCTAAATATTTATTTACAATAAACACCAGAGTTTCAGTCACAGAGAATATTAAAATGACACAGATGAATAGATTCACACAGATACAGAAAAACAGTACTTAACTAATCTTACTATATTTTCCTTTCTGATCTCAAGAAAACTATTCCCTGGTTACTTACTAAAGCAAGACAAGATGAAGTGGGTGAGTGATCATTCTATGCCAGGTTACAAAAACAGACTGCCCTGACATTTCAGTCTAATCTAGTATTAAAACATAATTTTTGTGCTGGATTACAGAATGCCGTCACATACATCTGGTCATCTGACTTCTGGTTCCCATACTACCTCTCTTTACTAGAAAATAAACCAGAATTTCGCACAAATGTTACCATACACACAGACAGAGCTTTGCTAAGATAGGTTGCAGGTTCTGGAAGTCATAAAACAATTTCAAACTTCACCCCTCCAGAGTAGAAATTAGATTGCCCCCAAGGACAATACAGATGTTCTTCCTAGTGCAGACTTTTTGTCTCCAGCTGCATTGAAACCTGTGAGATACAATATTTATGGCCTAAATTAAGTAATTTAATTTCAGGACATTTTTTTCTAAAAGTTAGCTGGGGCTGAGCTTAACCTCTTCTCTTCTCTTCCATTATCCTCTGTTACAGTATTAATTTCAACAGTTGTAATACAGTCTGACATACAGGTGTATTTCTTTTTTTCTGTCCAGCAGGACCCACTGTTGGTACATTTTTAACACATGCAGCTTTACAAATGCATTTTTCAACACAAGCATTTGCACAAATCAGTTTTGATATACAAATGACATAAAATTCTTTACAAAATTCCAGCTAGTTATGCGGCATTTGTTACACATCCACGGCCCTACTTTGCCTGGCATAGCTGGCAATACCTTACATCATCACATAGCCAGTATGGCATGCTGAAAGAAAAAAATGTAATGTAATACAACAGAAACATGATAAACATACCAGCATTTTCTATACAGTTATATTTTAGGATATCTCATTGCAAAAAATAAATATATTATAAAAATGGCCTACTATGGTGTACAAGGTGTAAGCCTGGTTGCACCCTTGTTTAGGAGGACAAGAGGAAGAAAATTAATGATATTGTAAATTACCTGCACTCTTAGAAAGGAAATAAGCCACATTCACTCAACTGGTATTGTTGTAACTAAGAATACTAGAGTCATATCTGAATCATGAGTAACAGAGGAGAGAGTCTGATGCCTTTCACTACCAGGTTAGAGTAGCTACATGAAAAGTAGAAAGGGTAGTTGCAGTTGTATATAACAGAACAGTGAGCATGTGGTAAAGGAGAACAAGCTAGGAGAAGAATAGTTAGCACAGAATTTGGAATGGGAAATCCAGGTCATCTTGAGTACAAATGGTGTATAATGCCCTCTGATGTTGAAAAAAGGGTGGGTATGATGTCAGTATGCCAACAAAGACTGCAAGTAAGTTGACAACAAGTGTAATGGCAAAATTCTTTCTTCTAGGTTCATAGGTAGGTACTAGGCTATCGGCCCGAGGGCCTACGTAAGCCTAGCCAACAAGGTACCCTGGCTTACGCCACTCAAGAAATTATTTTCCTATGCCACTGTCGAGTAGAGACACAGAAGTGATCCCCGGGGTGTATTTCCTATTTCCCATCCACTCATCAAGAATTTTCTTGAAGAGTGCTAATGAAGAACTTTGCTTGACATAGATGAGTAGCCTGTTCCAGAGTATGGGAAGTCTCTGGGACAGGAATCTATCCCTCCAGCATGTCCTGTTTATTGTGGTGACAAGGTTTAGGTCCCTAGAGCGTGCAGCTCGGAGGGATTGGGATTTCTTTAGGTGTAGCATGTCCAACAGCTCTGGGTTTGACATAGCTTTTTATGTTAGGCAGAGATCACCTCGGAGTAGGCGATATGCTATGGAGTAAAGCTGGAGTTTTTTGAGACGGTCAGTGTAGGGCATCTGTTTGAGGCCAGTAATCTTCTTTGTGAGGTACTTCTGTGGCCTTTCCAGCTGCTGCAGATGTCTTGTGAAGTACATTCCAAAAGGGGCGTTGTACTCTATAATGGGTCTAATGAGTGTCAAGTAGAGGGGACCAGTGACCTCTTTTTTCCTAGATGAGAACCCTTTTATGATGAGGTGTGCCATGTAAAAGGACTTCCTGACTACTGTGGCGATGTAACTATCAAAGGACAGACTACTGTCCACCTGGGTCCCAAGATCTCTTATCACACATTCTGTGTTAAGTAGACTGCTGTCTATGTAGTAGTTCATGGGTAAAGAGTTTTTACCAAGGGGGATGGCAATGCACTTTTTGGCAATGAGCTTGAGGCCATGGCTCTGACACCAGGCATCTGTCTCAGCAAGGCCCTTCTGTAGTATTTCCACATCATTTGGGGACTCGACTATGGCTCCTAGTTTGCAGTCATCTGCTAACTTCATTAACCAGAGGCCTTCTGTGTTAGCCTGTACTTCAGAGAAGTAGATAGCAAACAGGAGAGGTCCCAGGACTGAACCCTGTAGTACTCCACTTGTCACTGGTGTGAGGTCAGATTTGGAGTGTGCAACTTTTACAGTGTGGGTTCTGTCAGTGAGCCAGTTGGCAACCAATCTTGTGATGTAGGGATTTATACCTAGTTTAGTGAGTTTAGCTATAATTCCAGAATGGGGGATGGTGTCGAAAGCCTTGGCGAGGTCAAGATAGGCTGTGTGAACCACCTTACCCTCATCTACGGCTTTGTTGACTGCCTCAAAGAAGTCGATCGGGTTCAGGAGGCATGGTCTGACTTTCACAAACCAGAACTGGGTGGGATCCAGAGTTTGGAGGTTACCAATGTCTTTGTTTATGAGTTCCATGATGATACGTTCCATGGCCTTGCAGACCAGGCTAGTCAGGCTAATAGTGTGATAGTTCCCGGGATCAGTGGTGGCTCCCCCTTTGTGGAGTGGGATAACTGTTGCTGTCCACCATTCAGTGGGCACAAAGCCTGATGTGAGGTTATGATTGAACATGGTGCTTAGGTGGGGAGCCAGTTCATTCTGAAGTTCATGTAAATTGCAGCCTGGGATGTTGTCCGGTCCCATGGATGCTGTGTTTCTGGCTTTAGAGAGTGCAGCTTTTTACCTGCGTAGTTGTGATTACAGGGACTCTGTATTATTCCTGTATAGATATGGGCCCTTTAGGGGGTGAGGGGATAAAGTTAGCACTGAACCTATCTGCCAAGATGTTGGCAATATCAGTTGGTTCTGTAATTTTCATGCCGTTGTGCTGTAACTCAGAGCAGATCTAGGTGTTGCCACAAGGGATAGTTGGCTAGGCTTAAAATGGCTTGCAAGGGCAGTTAGCTTAGTACTAATCTATGAACCTATGAACCTGAGATTCTTGACATAGCTATAGAATGCTTTGCGGTTGTCCTTAGAATCAGTGGCGATTTTGTTTTTGTAGCTAGCTTTGGAGGATCTTATAAGGGATCTCAGCTTCTTACTGAGGCTGACCAGGGAGCTCCTCCACTCATGGGATTTTACCCTCTTTTGCAACAATTTCTTCCTTCTGTTGTACAGTTTGTTTATGGCAAAACATACACTTCTTCACTTCATGGCAAAATGGCAAAACATACACTTCTTCACTTCTTCATAACACTTCTACTTCAAATTAGTTATGAGGTGTATATTAAGGAAGAAGACCTGACAAGGTACAAAAACACATTAAATCTATACTTTCTAACATGAATTTGGAAGAAAAGTGGAGCTAGAGATTCCCCTAGGCAACTGCAATTATACTACATCATGGCCTAAGCTTTCAGCTGCACTAATAAAAACACTGTGCCATGATAGAGACCCAGGACAGCAAGTGAATGCATCTTAGGGTCTTGGGTAGGGAAGTGATGAGCAAAACAGATAATGGGAGGAGTTAGAAATGCTGAGTGTGCTGTGAGTCTGCCTGATGTAAATGAGGGGAGTAATTAGAAAACAGAGGAGAGGTAAAAAGATGTGGCAACTAGCATAGTTCAAAAAGGTAGTAAGGGAAAAGATGAAGGAAAGGTGGAGGTCATAGTAAAAGGGTTATAAGGGAAGGAGTGTGTGTGTGTGTTCGTGTATGTGTGTTTGTGGGCACATGAATTCATGTGAATGTGCCCGATCATGAATGTGTTTATGGGTATGTTGGAGCAATCATACTACAATATAAGTGGCAAAGATCATCAGAGAGTCTAAGACTGATCAGGGAAAGAAACTGGAGCACTCAGTGAGGAATAGATTTAAAACACATACTAGAATTCAGACAGATAAGACCAAGGACTTGTTGCTAGAAATTGGTAGAAGGTATGAGGACTGGATATAGAAGATAACTAGGAAATAATGAACAGATTCTTCTCCTTCTAACGTAATGGAATAGAAAGAGCAAAGGAAGAAGGCAGTTGTAGAAAGTGGTGCAACCAGGTGCACAGATGTGATGCCGACAGAGTAGATTGAGAGGGAACTGCAGAATGCTATGAGGGAATGAAGCACAGGAGTCATGTGACCTTTTCACTTGAATAACATTCTTGGGGGTGTCATAGGTGAAATTGTGTGTGGCCTTCCTCTAAACTCTGTAGTTGTGGTCATAGCCTGAAGAATGGTAATGGTAGGGCAACAGGTAATGACATAATTGTCTGAGATATAACTAGTCAAATCCTGGATTGATGCTCACAGTCTGTCAATGCAGAAGTATATAGTAAGTTAAAAAACAAATAATTTGCTGCAAGGGGAAGGATATTTGGGTGTGTGACAAAAGGAGGTACTGCCAGCACAGCTAGCTGGAATTTTGTAAATATGTATATGTCATTTGTGAATATCAAACTGAGTCATACAAGATGTTTGTGTTACAAATGTATCAGAATATTGGGTCATACAAGATGCTGGTGTTACAAATGTATTAGAACTGTATGTCATGTGTATATCAAACTGATTTGTACAGATGTTTGTGTTGAAAAGGTATTTGTAAAGTGCTTGTGTATGAAATGTTACTGGAGAGAACAGAAATGTACACGCAATACTGTAACTGTTTAAATTTATATGTTTTAACAGAGGAAACTGGAGGTTTAATCTCAGTCCAGCAAACTTTAGAAAAATATCTGAAATTAAATCACTTTATAGGTTAGGCCATAAAGATGCTATCTCACAGGTTTCAATGCAGCCAGAGACACAAATTCTGTACTAGGAAGCTTTCTGCCTTGAAGCGTGGAAAAATGCAATTGTTTTATGACTTCCAGCACCGGCGAAAGATCTGAGCAAAAACCCTTGTGTGTATTTTCACAGGTAGGTGCTATGTCCTGCCAGCTTCCAGCAATGGGGGGTTTGCATGGAAACTAGAAGTCAAATGACTAGAAATGACGTAATTCTGCAAGCTATCTCAGAAGTAATATTTTAGATATTATTTTGTGAAGTCTCTTAGTAAGAGCATTCTGTATTCTGTCTTGGGCTTGACAACAAGGACCACTCATCACATCATATGCCTTGCTCTATTAAGTAAGTTATTAGGGTATAGTAACTATCTTAGATACAGTCAGGAATATAGTGAAGCTTAGTTTAGATATTGTTTTTCTTCATTTCTCCGAGCCTGTCCTGCAATGTTATTTTAAATATTTCCTGTGATTTTGAACTCTGATGTCACTGGGAATATATATTTAGTATTATCTTGTTCCTTTATTGTTTATTATTAAATATATTTAAACCTTTCATTGTGGCTGATCTTTGTAGAGATATTTATGTTTTGAGAGTACTTGTATATTTACTTGGTGACACTGTGTGAGTCACTCCTAATTGCCTTACTCTTGGTCAAACTACCACTTGTATTAGTATTAATATTTCACAGTAAAATTGGACACCCTTTGTTAAGAGCCTTAAAGTAGCTGGTGAGGGGTTCTGGTGGCATGGTAACTACCTTATAGTCTGGGCAGAAGGGGGCACAGCTAGTAAACCTGTGCCAGCCTTTCCCAGCTGGGTGTATGTGTGTGTGTGTGTGTGTGTGTGTGTGTGTGTGTGTGTGTGTGTGTGTGTGTGTGTGTGCGTGTGTGTGCAAAACAAATTGCAGAGACACAAAGCACTGGTTGGACAGAGAAAGTGTTGGAGGACTTTGCTTGGAACCCTGGCTAAGGACTCAGTTCTATAGTTGTGCCAGTGCGGCATCATTGGGGATCTGGAGAAAGAGGGAGAAACCAGCCCCAGACTGACTGTGGTCTCTATGTGCTCTTAAGGGAAACTGCATTTGATACAGACAGCTGCATCTTGAAATACTGTGTGTGTACCTGTTATCCTGCCAGTGAACTTCCCTCCTCGGTTGCCACTGGTGAGGATTGAGGCTCCTTGACTACTGGCAGAGGTGGGGCATCACAGGGTGAATGTGAAAATAATTAATATTTCTGAAGCTACAGAAGCTACAATAAAAGTTAAGTGATTGATGTTAAGTAAAGTTTATTCCCCTTCTGTTGTCACTGTGTGATTTTAAAAGGTATAGATAAACAGTATGGATGATATGAGTATAAAACTCTTTACAGTGTTTCTGCAGTTGTTCTTTCATCTGTAATGTATACTGCTTGTACTTTATTGTGTTAATGTTTTTCATATGTCGGTATATCTGTTTATATAACATGTGGTTAATTTATGTTCATACTGTAGGTTCTTGTCTGCAATGCCTCAGTCAATATTTTGCTGATGCACATCTACCTATATTACTATTATATTGGGCAGGTGTATTACAACTGGAGCTGGGTAAGTAAAGACTAGCCAGATCCATATTCATCCTGATAAAGTGATGAAAAGTTTATAATGGCCAGTACAGGGAGGGGTGAGTGCAAGAAGCCTGAGAAAAAGCAGGCAAAAATGTTTCACAGGCTGGGCATTTCCAGTCTAGTCTAATTCATTTCTTGGCTAGGTGACAGTATAGGAACTCTGTGGATGTTGGCATACATTTTCTCATATGGGGTTAAAGAGAAACTAAATGAAAGGAAGGGAAAAAGTACAGCTGTGTACGCTTACCATAAATGTAGATGTTCGAGTGTATTCACTGTTGCAGTCATCACAATTGGGTTATCTGCCTGCAGGTAGCCCTAAACTTAGTATTTCTGCGTCAGTTGCTGTAGCTCCAGGACTGACTTCAGGTTGTCAGGGGTATAAAAACAGGCAGCCGATGCCATTACATCAGTTTTTCTTGCCCCAAATCTTAGGAGCCCCCCAACAGGCAGCTAAGCTATGGTGGAGGAAAACATCACCAGTAAAAAGTAAATACCAATACCAATACCCCAGAAAGGGGGGGGGGTAAAAGGCACAGAGATATTATATATATATATATATATATATATATATATATATATATATATATATATATATATAGAGAGAGAGAGAGAGGGAAACCAGGGGGTTGGAGGGAGAGAAACCAGGACTGCAACAGTGAATACACTCGAACATCTACATTTATGGTAAGTGTACACAACTGTACTATGTTCTTCATGTTTCACTGTTGCACTCATCACACCTGGGTGGATTTCCAAAGCTGAAGAAGGGTGGAGGCACTCAAGAAGAATTAAGGCTGGCTAGAATGCCCTGCAGGACTGCTGTTGCAAAACCTGCCCTGGATTTGGAGAAGATAGGCAAATGGTAGTGCTTGGTGAAAGTGTGCACTGAACTCCAGGTAGTAGCTTCCAGGATGTCCCTGGTAGGGACTCCCCTGAGGAAATGCTGTAGAGGTAGATGTTTCCCTAGTGGAATGTGTTCTGACCCCCTGAGTGGTTGATTTTCCATGGTGCTTGTAGCAGAAATGGATGCAATGTGCTATCCATTTAGAGATTGTTTGCTTTGAAATGGCCTTGCCCTATGCCACTGTTGCAAAGCTGACTAGTAACTGGTCTAATTTTCTGAAGGGCTTAGTCCTATCCAGATAAAATCTGAGCTGTCTCTGCATGTCCAAGGAGTGCAGGATCCTTTCCCCTTTATTTTGAGGATTAGGTAAAAAAGTTGGCAAATGTATGGATTGGTTGAGAGCCACACTGGACACCACTTTAGGCATAAAGGAAGGGTTTGTCCTGAGGGAGACCCTGTCAGCATGGAAAATAATGAAGGGTTCCACAGCCATAAGTGCTTGTAGTTCAGGCACTCTTCTAGCTAAAGTGATGGCCAGAAGCAATGCTGTTTTCCAAGAGAGGAATTTTAAGTCTGCTGATGCTGCAGGCTCAAAGTGTGGAAGTGTGAGCTTTTTCAGTACAAAGTTAAGGTCCCAAGCAGGGTTGGGTACTCTCCTTGGTGGCCTTTAGTTGTTTGCCCCTCTCAGGAACTGTTTGATAAGAGGGTGCTCAGTGTTGTAATGAGCCAAAATGACTGAGGCATGTATCTTAATGGAAGAGAAGGACAGGCCTTTGTGGAATAGTTCTGCTAAGTAATCTAGGATTGAAGGCAGGGAGGGCAGAGTTGTGTCCTCTCCTTTAGATAGACTCCAGGAGCAGTACCTTTTCTACTTATCTGCATAGGATTTCCTTATACTGGGTCTTCTGGCTTCAAGAATGATGTCCAGCACCTGCTTGCTTAGAGTTGCTGGGGTAGGATTCAAGGGATAAGCCAGTCTGCAAGATTTAGGGTTTGCAGTTGCAGATGCAAAATCTGCCCCTCCTGCTGAGAGAGTAGGGTAGGGTTCTGGTGTAGGTGCCATGGTGGCAGTGATGTCAGGCTGCGCAGGAGTGGGTACCAGTGCTGGCATTAGAATTGTCCTCTGTCTGTCCTGTCTTAATTTGAGTAATCCTCTTGTGAGAAGGGGCAGAGGTGGGAATGCATAAATTGAGAGATTTACTCACTGAAAAGATAGGGCATCCACTTTCCAGGCCTTGCTGTGAGGGTTCCAGGTGCAGTATTTGCTGAGCTGGAGGTTGTAGGGGGAGGCAACGAGGTCCACCTCTGGGATCCCCTATTTCTGAATCAGAAGGTTGAAGGTGCTGGGCTCTAACTGCCACTTGTGTGGGTCTAGGAGATTTCTGCTTGAGTCATCTACCAGTGAATTTTGTTTGCCTGGCAGGAATTGAGCTTGCAGATGGACTTGCATGTCCAAGGCCATGTTCCACAGGGCCATGGCTAACCTACAGAGTGGGTAGGAATGGGTTCCCCCCTGCTTGTTGATGTACCACAAAACTGTGGTGTTGTCTGTTTTTATTAGTAGTTGTCCTGGTAAGAGTAGGGATCTGAAAGCTGTCAGGGTGTTCTGCACAGCTAGCATCTCTTTTTGGTTGATGTGCAGATGAATTTGACTTGGGCTCCAGTGGCCCTGAATACATCTGCCATCCATGTATGCTTCCCAGGCATAGTCTGATGCATCTGTGGTTAGGGTCTGGGTGGCATGGAGTTGATTAAAGGGCAGTCTCTGGTTGTGGTTGCATGCTTCTGCCCACCAAAGAAACTCTGTCCGTAGACAGGGTATGATAGGAATGACTGTTTCCGGGTCCTGAGAATGTTGGCACCAAAGACTTTTTAAGTACCATTGAAGTTTCCTCATATGCAGTCTTGCATATGGAATTAGCAGTATACATGAGGCCATGAACCCTAGGGCCTGCAGTATTTTTCTTGTGGATAGCTGGGTTCTGGTGGCCATTTGTTTGAAGTAGGCTGTCAGATAGACTTGTTTTTCTGAAGTGAGGAATGCCATCTGGGATGTTGTGTTGAAGCTTGCTCCCAGGAATGCAATCTTTTGACTGGGTACCAGTTTTGATTTCTTTTCATTGATGGTGTACCCCAGGGACGTGAGAAGGTTTTTCAGAAATGTCAGGTGCTGCAACAGTATTTCCTGACTGTCTGCCTGAATCAGGCAGTCGTCCAAGTACGGGTAAATTTGGATATTTCTCTGCCTGCAGTATGCAATGACTGGAGCCAGGCATTTTGTGAATACTCTGGGAGCATTGGATAAGCCAAAGGGAAGTGCAGAGAACTGATAATGCATAGATCCGGCCTTGAAATGTAGATACTTCCTGCATGACTCCCTTATAAGTATGTACAGATAGGCTTCTTTTAAGTCTAGAGTGACTAACCAGGCATCCTTGGCTAGCACAGGTAGAAACTGTTGCAGGGTAAGCATTTTGAATTTTGGTACCACCAGGAAGGTGTTGAGAACTGAAAGATCCAGGATTGGGCACCAAGAGCCCTCTTTTCTGGGTACCAGGAAAAGTTTGGAATAGAATCCCTGACCTATCTGTTCCGCTGGAACCGGTTGAATAGCCCTGATAGAGAGCAGGGATAGGACTTGGTTTTGTGCCTCTGCCCACTGGTTTGGAGGAAGGTCTGGGAACCCTTTTGGGGTTGGCAGAGAATGAAAATAGAATTTGTACCCCTGGGATACAATGTTGGGGACCCTTCTGTCTTTTGTGATGGACATCCAGCTTTTTGCATGAAGGGCAAGTTTTCCTCCTAGGGGCACAAGCAATTGGGCAGAAGCAGGGAATGGAGTAGAGAAGTCATTGTGAGTTTTTTTTCATAAAGAGGTGGCTTACCACTCCCTGTTTTGGGGGTGGGGGCACTCCATTGCTTAGATCTCTGCATACCCTGAGACTGTAGTCTGGGTGGTCTGTTTCCCCTGGGTCTGGTTTGAGATGGCCTGGAGGGGGCTGGGAAGGACCAGTGTTTTGAGGGGAAATGCCTACTGAATCTAGGAGGTTGCACTTGTAAGAATTCTTTAACTGTCTGCATAGATTTAGCTTTTTCTTCCATCTTTTTAAGAACCTCTTCTGCTTTGGTGCCAAACAAATTGTCCTTGTTCAAAGGAGCATCTAGTAACTTTGATTTGACATGGTCTGGCAAGGTCTGCTCCTTAAGCCAAGCATGCCTTCTCAGTACAGAACCAGTGACTGCTGCCTTGCAAGATGCTTCTAGGGCATCAAAGCCACACTGCAAAGTATGCTCACTGACTTTGCTTGCAGAGTGCATACACTCCTGCAATTCTTTATTTTCTGCACAGTCTGTAAAGGTTGCTACTTTTTGTTTAATAAGTTCCATAATATGTTGCTGGTACTTCAGCATGTGAAACTGACAATTCAATGCCCTAATAGCAAGAGTTGCAGAGGTATATACTTTCTTACCCCATCTGTCCAAAGCTCTGGAATCCCTGTCCAAAGGGATGGGATTCTTGGCTGTAGTTGCCTTGATACCTTTAGGCCCCTGAGAAATGATCTCTGGGTCAGTAGTAGGATTCTTGAAAAGAAATTTGTGAGTGTCAGGTACTCTGTAGTACCTGTCTGGTTTCCTAGGGGCAGGGGTTAAAGTATCAGGAGTAAGACTGGATTCCATAAAGACTTCATCAACAACTTCCAGGACTGGGGGGTATTGCTAAAGGCCTGTGCTGTGGCAAATCTAGGAATTCTCTGAGTCTTTTTTTGGACTGAGGATAGTCTTGGCATTCCCAGTGGAAATGCTCTCTTAAAGTATGTAAGGTTTCACCAAAAGAAAAATCCTCTGGAGGAGAGGCAGAGGGAATGGATTCCTCTGCATCTGAATCCTCATAAGCAGATAAGGGCCTGTCTTCATAATCAGATACCTCAGAGTCATTGGACTCCTGGTCTGTTGAAGCTGCAGGGGACTGGTCTCTTTTTCTTTTAGTAGGGGAAGGCTGACTTCCAGTAATCAGCATAATAAGGTCTTCTGCCATTCTAAGCATTTGTCATTGTGGCAAGGGGGCAGGTGCATGCGCTTTGGTTGCCAGTTTTCTATGTGTAGCGCATACTCTTGGCCTTAGAAACTCGGTAATTTTAGATAAAAATAAAGTCGTCGGTTTGAGTCGAACATCGGTAGTGCAAAGAAAGTACAGTTTTGTACCTACCATAAATGTAGATGTTCGAGTGCTAATACAGCTGCAGTAATCACAGATGGGGTTTTCAGCTGTCAGGCGGTCCCTCGGTCGGCCGAATTCCAAAGTCTTGGTCCGGCGTCGGTTGTAAATTAACACTCTTCTGACGTCAGGAAGACCAGAGTATATAAGACACAGCCGACGCCATGTTCTTCAGTCTTTCTTGCCCCAGATGTCAGGTGCCCCCAAAAGGAAGGCAATACATAAATAAAGCTTATCCACAAATGCAAGCAAATAAAACATAGCAGGATAACCCAGTCAGGAGGTATGAAGAGGTTTTTAGGCTCCATGGCCTTACCAAGAGGGGAAGGAGGGAGGGAAACCTGTACTGCAGCTGTATTAGCACTCGAACATCTACATTTATGGTAGGTACAAAACTGTACTATGTTCATCGTGCATACAGCTGCAGTAATCACAGATGGGTAGAGTCCCAAAGCTATGTATAGGGTGGTAGGTACTATGAGGAACTGGGTTGAGCCAGAATGCCCTGCAAAACAGCAGTGGCAAAGCCTGCTCTTGTTCTGGAATATAAGGGCAGGTGGTAGTGTTTTGTGAAAGTATGTACAGAACGCCAAGTGGCTGCCTCCAAAATATCCTTAGTAGGCACACCTCTGAGGAAGGCTGTAGAGGTGGCTGTGGCCCTGGTGGAGTGAGATCTGATACCAGAAGGGACAGGTTTCCCATGATAGGAGTAACAAAATCGTATGCAGTGGCCAATCCACTTGGAAATGGTCTGTTTGGTAACTGGATTCCCTTGAGCCCCTATGGCATAGGACACAAAAAGTTGTTCTGATTTCCTGAAGGACTTTGTTCTGTCCAAATAGTAACGTAACTGCCTATGGATGTCTAAAGAGTGAAGCAGCCTTTCCCCTTTGTTTTGAGGGTTAGGATAAAAGGTAAGTAGGTGTATGGCTTGGTTTAAGGCTACCATGGATACCACCTTTGGCATAAAAGATGGATTAGTACGAAGGGAAACCCTATCCTGATGGAAGATGAGGAAGGGCTGCACCGCCATGAGGGCCTGTAGTTCAGAAACCCTACGAGCTGAAGTGATGGCCAGAAGGAAAGCTGTTTTCCAGGACAAATATTGCAGATCTGTTGAGGCAGCAGGTTCAAAAGGAGGCAATGTTAATTTTTCTAGTATGTAATTAAGGTCCCAGGCTGGTATTGGTTGCTTCCTTGGAGGTCTTATATTCTTAGCCCCTCTGAGGAACTGCCGTAAGAGTGGGTGAGAGAATAAAGGAGGATCCGTGTTGAATTCTGCGAAATGGCTGGTATTTTAATGGAAGAAAATGAAAGTCCATTGTTCAGCAGTTCAGCTAAGTACTGTAAAACCTGAGGCAAGTTCAATTTTCTAGGGTCCTGTCCTCTTTTCTCATTCCAACAGCAAAACTGCTTCCATTTTGCGGAGTAAGCTTTTCTAGTAGATGGTCTTCTGGCCTCCAAAATGACATCCTGCACCTCCTTGGAGAGTAAGGTCTGTTGTGGTGTTAAGGAATTTTCCATGCAGCGAGGTTGAGTGTTTTCAGCTGACTGTGAAGGGTTTTGTAGCTGTTCTGAGTCAGCAGAAGAGGTATTAGAGGCAGGGACCAGGGAGGAGTATGTGTTAGGCTCCTCAGGAGTGGATACCAATGTTGCCTTGGCCAGTCTGGAGCAATCAGTATCATCCTTGGTTTGTCTGTTCTTGCTTTCAAAAGCACCTTGGGCAGAAGAGGCAGAGGTGGGAATGCATAAACTGTCCATGTTGTCCAACTGAATGAAACACTTTCCAGGCCTTTGGATGGAAGGTCCTTGAGCAAAACTTTTCAATTGATGGGTCCTGTGGGAGGCAAAAGATCTATGTCTGGCCTCCCGATTATCTCCGTAAACACCTGTGGATGTAGCTTCCATTGTGGATCTGTCATATTCCTGCTCAGAGTGTCTGCCAGTGTGTTTTCCAGTCCTGGCAAGTACTGTGCCTGAAGTTCGATTTGTCTTTCTAGAGCCAAGTTCCAAAGAGTCATGGCTAGTCTGCACAAGGGGTATGAGTGTGTTCCTCCTTGTTTGTTTATGTACCACATTACTGTGGTGTTGTCTGTTCTTATCAGTAATTGTCCTGGATGCAGGAAGTCCTTGAAAGCTGTAATTGCATTTATTACTGCTAGCATTTCTTTTGATTGATGTGAAGGTGCTTTTCCTTTTGGGACCATCTGCCCTGAATGCACCTGTCCTTCATGTCGTAATCTGAAGTCTGTGGTTATGACTTGTTTTGCTTGAGGCTTGCAGAAAGGAAGGCCTGTGTTTACTTGACATGCTTGGGCCCACCATAGAAATTCCTTTTGTAGACATGGAATTATTGGTATAATTGCTTCCAAGCTGTGACTGTGTTGAGACCATAGATTTTTTAGGTACCATTGAAGTTTTCTCATATGCAGCTTTGCACATGGGATTAGAAGAATGCAAGATGCCATGAACCCCAGAGCCTGCAGGATTTTCCTTGTAGTAAGCCTGGTACTTTTTGCTAGTGTTTTGAAGTACTGAGATAATTGCCCTTGTTTTTCGTATGCCATCTGGGTGTTTGTGTCCAAGTTGGCACCCAGGAAGGTTATTTTCTGAGATGGTGTTAGCCTTGATTTCTCCTTGTTGATGGTGTATCCCAGAGAAAGCAGTAACCATGTCACATATGCCAGATGTTCCAGTAGTATGTGTTTGCTGTCCGCTTGGATCAGGCAGTCGTCCAGATAAGGGTAAATTTGTATCCCTTGAAGTCTGCAATAGGCAATCACTGATGCCAGGCACTTTGTGAATACTCTGGGCAGTAGATAAGCCAAAGGGCAATGCAGAGAATTGATAGTGGATTGAACCTGCAAGAAATCTGAGGTATCTTCTGCAGCTTTGTCTGATTGGGACATGCAGGTATGCCTCCTTGAGGTCCAATGTTACCAGCCAAAACTCCTTGCCCAGCATGGGAAGAAGTTGCTGTAATGTGAGCATCTTGAATTTTGGCACGAGTAGAAATGTGTTTAGGATGGATAAGTCCAGAATGGATCTCCAGTCGGTTCCTTTTCTTGGTACCAGGAAGAGCCTTGAATAAAAACCTTGACCTTGTTGGTGCGTAGGTACCTTTTGTATAGCTCTCATGTTTAGGAGCTTTGAAATTTGCAGTTGTGCCTCTACCCTTTGATTTTGTGGTAGGTTTGGCATGCCTCTCATTTTCGGAAGAGTGTGAAATTGAAATTTGTAGCCTCTGTTTATAATGTCCAGTATCCATTTGTCTGTTGTGACAATATGCCAATTGCTTGCAAATAATGCTAGTTTCCCTCCCAAAGGTGTTGCCAGCTGAGATTTGCTTGGCATGGAAATGAGGGAGTCATTGGGTTTGCTTCCTATATTGTTGTGCACTGTCTTCACCACCTCTTGGTGCTGGAGATTGCCATTGTCTGCCTCTATATGATCCTTGTGATTGCCCTCTGCCCCTTGTGCGTCTGTATCTACCTCTTTGGGGCTTGTCAGTGGCTGGAAAGGACCAGTTTTTTGAAGGCCAATTCCTGCTAAATCGTGGTGGCTGGACCTGTAAGAAAGCTTTGACAGTTTGCATAGATTTGGCTTTTTCTTCCATTTTTCGTAGTATATCCTCAGCATTAGTACCAAAAGTACATCCTTTTGTAAAGGAGCATCAAGAAGTTTAGCTTTCACATGATCAGGCAAATTTTGTTCCCTAAGCCAGGCATGTCTGCGAATGACTGATCCTGTAGCACTACTGGAGGCCTCTAGGGCATCATAACCACATTGTAAGGTGTGTTTACCCACTTCTATGCATCATATCCTGTAACTCTTTTAAATCTGGTTGTTCAGGTTGAGACATTTTGCTTTTTAATTGTGATAACAGGAACTGTTGATATTTAATCATATGAAACTGGCAGTTTAAGGCCCTCATGGCTAGGGTGGCCGAGGTATATACCTTCTTACCCCACCTTTCTAGAGATCTAGATTCCCTTTCTGCAGGAAGTGGATTCTTGGCAGTGGAGGCCTTTAATCCCTTAGGGCCTTGTGAAATGGTTTCAGGGTCAGCATTATGGCCTTTGTAGAGAAAATGGTGAGAACTGGGTACTCTGTAATATCTATCAGGCTTTACTGAAGCAGGAGGCAGAGAATCAGGATTAAGACAAGCCTCCGAATATACATCATCCAGTACCTCCAAAACAGGGGTATAGCCAGAGGTCTGTGCTGAGGTAACCAAAGAAATTCCCTAAGTCTTTTCTTGGAATCTGAAAAGTCTTGACCTTCCCAATGGAAATGTTCCCTCAAGGTGTGCAAGGTTTCCCCAAAAGAAAAATCCTCAGGGGGGATACAGAAGGAATGGACTGTTCTGCATCCGAATCCTCAAAAGGAGAGTAAGAGTGTTCCTCTGCATCAGAATGTTCTGATAAAATGGATCCCTGATCAGAAGAGTGGGATTCTTCCTCCACTCTGGGTCTCTTGTCAGGAGGGGGCTGAGAACCTCTGATAAGAGTTATTAGGTCCTCAGCCATTTTAAGCATCTGTTTCTTAGGCATGGGTCCAGGAGATGGGTCTTGAGCAGCAGGCCTAGTGTGAGGCCTGGCTGCTTTGGATTTAGTAAAGGCCTTAATAGAAAAGGAAGGTGAAGGCCTAAATACACCATGGGTGGAGGTGGATCTGTCCACATTAGTAGGCTCGACCGAAGCCGGGGCTTCGGTTGTAGTAAGACACCGCCAAAGGAGTGTCGTCGGTAGTCAGGGACTGCAAAGTCGTCTCGCTGAGAACCGGACCACGGGTAGCCTGTTTGTCGGTGGAGACGTCGGTCCTTCTCCTTTTTTGGATTTTATAGTCAAAAGCTTTACCAAAAGTGTTGGGCTAACCGACCTCCGCTTGATAGTGCATTTATTGAAGGTAGCGACAGCCCGAGACGCCGTGGTCTGGGCCCAAACAAGGTATGCAAAGGGAATGGAAATCCTTATTTTGCTTCCCACAAGAAATACAATTATTAACTTTTTCTGACCTCGGTCTGAGGCAAGAAAAGTTTTTTAGTGAAGACTTCGGTTCCAAATATTTTCGTAATTCAGGAGCTGGGCTTCTGCAAAGACTGAAGAACATGGCGTATATACTCTGGCCTTCCTGGCGTCAGAAGAGTGACAACAACCGGGACCAAGACTTTGGAATTGGCTGAAAACCCCATCTGTGATTACTGCAGCTGTATGCACAATGAACATCTGCCTCAGTAGCCAGTGCCTGCTCAGCGGCTCCGGACCTATCCAAGGTAGAGACAGCCGTGGGTTCCATAGTCAAAGAAGAGTCTTGCGGCATAATGGACTCCAAACGGTTCTTGGTAGAGGCCTGCAAATCCATTGAAGCAGGCATCAGGGGCTGCAAAAGCGCCTCACTGAGTACTGGTGAACTGGTGACTAGCTTAACAGAAGCATCGTCGGCAGTTTTGGACTTGTGCGGTCTGTCTCTGACTTTATCCTTACATTTTTTTGGAATATCGGCAGTCAAATGGCTTACCGAAACCATTTTGGAATACGGAGATCGACAGCAAAAGAATTTAGTGACGAGAGCCCGACAACGATGAATGGTTCGGGCATTGAACAAGACACAAAACCGACAGCGAGGTACGTTGTTGTCTGGGCCTAAACAGATGACGCAGTAAGAACGAAAATCTCTGTGTGGTATTAGCTTTCCACAGGCAAGGCAATTGTTAACTTTTTCTGACATCGGTTAGAGCAAGAAAAAAGGATCCCCAATGGGGTACTTAGCTTTAGAAGACTTCAGGATTATTCAATGCGTAAAAAAACTCAGGTAGCAGACAACTGGCACTGCTTCTGCTTCGGGCTCCTCAGCAAGAAAGGCTGATGTAATGGCGTCGGCTGCCTGTTTTTATATCCCTGACGACCTGACGTCAGTCCTAGAGCAACAGCAAGCGACGCAGAAATACTAAGTTGAGGGCTACCTGCAGGCAGATAACCCAAGTGTGATGATTGCAACAGTGAAACACGAAGAACATCTGCAATATGGCTAGATGGGGTAAGGAAACTGGTTGTGAGAAAGCACAATAATGGTAACTAAGGATTCTTAGGGAAGAAACCACTAAAAATCAGAATGTCACAAGGATCACTCTGTTCTCGGGCTAGTAATGTGGTAACTCATCAGCAATTGACATAGTACAAAGACAGAGAATGGGCAAATCTGTTTGCTACCAACAGTGAAAATGAACCCAAGACCAGGAATGGAAGCAGTTGTCTCCAGTATACAATAAACACAGCACTGCTACTAAGGTAGGTTTACAGGTGATGACGTTTAATAGAACAATACGATCAAGGTTATATGTACTGAGGGGATATTCACCACAAAGGTATGAGCTAGGGATAATGAAAAAGACCATGACTTGAGTGTAACCAGCACATACTTCTCAACTGTACAATTTTTACAGAATGTCCAGCTTTTTGCCTCATATTTTTGTTCTGTTTTTCATGAAATTGTGTTTTTTTGGCAAATGACAGATAATTATGTTTCAGACTTCATACCCTTCAGAAAATTCATTGGGGCTTTCCCCCTCGGGTCTCCACTGAAAAAGGGTAATTCTTACCCAGCTGGACCAACCCGGTTAACAAATGCAAATAAATGCAAATAAATAAATAAATAAAATAATGCAAAACCTGTTATTCTATCAACTTTCTAAGTTTGTAAGAGCAATATTTAAAAATTGTTCCTATTTTTAGTCCTTTGCCCCACTTTTACTTATAGCTTTGTCCAGATTTCTTACTGTAAGAGGTTGAGAGGTATGAACCAGCACCTTCATATTTGATTATGTAAGGTATTTAAGTTGATGTACAATTTAAGAAACCAAGAAAAAAAAACATTTTTCTTCATAAAACAGTCTGCTATGCAGTACTAATGTCTCTGCATTAGGCTAAGGGGTTAAAATAATTTTTTAGTTTGTTGTACCTAAAAATGGCCTGATGGTGCCTGACATATTGATGTGTTTTTTGTTTTACCACCAGGCTGCTTTATACATTACAGTCGGTTTCTTCATTATATGATATAGCCAGGTCAATGTCTTGTGTTTCTACTAACTTTCACTCTGATTTTTGGCTTTCTCTTTTGAGAAACATTATTATATCTTTTGGTTTGATTGAATTAATACCAAGCTACTTCGTAATTTTTCATTACTGAAAGGCCTTTTTAAATTATTTGTTTTAATTAAACATTTGTTGTAAGCTTTGCTGTCAGCTGACCTATTACTCAATGCCTTTGATAATCATCTGAGAATAATACACAGTTGAAAACCTGTTAATATTTCTATGCATTATTTAACTGTTACTCTTATCTGGATTTGAAAGCAGTGACCTAATTAACTGTGTTAAAGCTGTGAATGTTATTTGCAGTCTCTACTCTGCTTCCTTACTCAGTGATTTCCCACGTAACCTTGTAAGGTAACAGTTGGCATGACAGACAGTAGAAGGAAATAGCATGGCTTTTCACAGAAAGATAAAACAGCGCTCACTGAGAGTGACATACCAAGCACAAACAAGAAAATGAGCACACATACTTAAGCAATGTCGCTTTATACGTGGTAGTAGTCTCATGGCTAATTTAGAAAAATAAAAATCATTTTGTGATGAGAAAATTTAAACATTTAAGCTGAGCTGTCCTTTCAGATAAAATGATGGATCCTATGTTAAAAGGAAAGGATGGCAGTGACCTAGATGTTGCAAAAGAATCCAGTCTGCTGATGGGTGCCTTCCTAGAGAACTTTGTAAAGTTCTGAAGGTCATTCGTTGTGAATGTAAATAGCCTAGACTAAGTAATAAAGGGCTTCAAATCTGGGCAGGAGACATGGAGTTTTTTGTAGTATAACGAAAAATGGTATAGTACTATGTTGAAGAGAAGTGGCAAACAATAAATTATATAGATGTAGAACACACTCAAATTAAGTGGATGGGATGAAACATAATAGAAAAAATGGAAGATTAGATGGTACTCAAGTTCAGGATTCGGGATCCTAAAGTGGGGAGTTCTGTTACATTTACTGAAATATTACATTTTATAAAAGGATGATGAAACCCTGGAAAAGCATTCCAGAGAGGCTGGAATAGGCAGAAAAGGTTTAGAGAAGAAAAGTAGCTGTGTTGAAGGGGTCTATATCACATTATCGAAATTCCAAACTGTCGAACACCATAAGCTCGACCTTGGAATCTCGAAATGTGATATACTCGAACTTTTCCAAGGGAAAAAATTTGCTGTTCCGAGAATACACACACACAGCACAAGCACACCAAAATACATAATTCACACATAAACACTTCACAGAACCCTACACTAAACCATACATACACTACTAGCGATCCACTTACCTTAACCCAACCCTAACCTTAAGGTCCCTAACTAACGCACACTCACCTTACCCGCTCCCAACCCTAAGGTCCCTAACTAACGCACACTCACCTTACCTGCTCCCTAACCCTAATGTCCCTAACTAATGCACACTCACCTTACCCGCTCCCTAACCCTAAGGTCCCTAACTATCACACACTCACCTTACCCGCTCCCTAACCCTAAGGTCCCTAACTATTGCACACTCACTTTACCCGCTCCCTATCCCTAAGGTCCCTAACTATCATACACTCACCTTACCTTGGTCCGTTCGCACACTTACCTTAACCCGGTCCATCACCTTCGCACCACAGTCGAGGAAATAGCGAAGCCGCAGAAACGGCCCACCGAATACTTTCCCTAGGAAAATATTCGGTGTTCTGCAGCTTCACTATTTCAAGCATTCGCTGAATTGGGGTCAATATTATAATATTCAAAGTTTTAAGACTTCGATGTTATAATATAGACCCGTGTTGAAGTTAATATGTATCCCTTGGTCACATTATGTAGACCCTTGGCCTTTTTCTGTCTACTTAGTCACATATTCATATGATCAAGGCATGTCAAAACAGATTCATGCCATTGATTAAATAAGATTTGTTGTTTATGCAGAAGGTATGAAAGGAAAAGAGCAGAACAGGAGAGCCAAATGATTCTTATTTGGTGGAAAAAACTCTTGGTTGATTTTTCATTTTAATTAATTTTTGTTAACTGTCTAGGCATGTTAGGCACACAAAGCACTTACTTTCAGATACAGCCTAGCAGGTTAGAAATAGGTTGAATAAAATGGTAGCAAAATACAGTGAAGATAATATACACCTTATAGTAAACTTCATGAGGCAGTCCAGTGAAACATAATAAAAAAAGCCAAATGAGCACAGAAAATTGCAGATGCTCTTAGATGACTGAGTTATCGCAACATATAATCTGACATATGTGAGTCGTTTTTTTACTCATGCTTGGGGTGACCTTACTCATGGGTTCTAATGTTAGAAGTAGGTGCCTGAATGACTATATGGAGCTTAGTGATGCACCCAAGGATATATAGCCAGTAGCGTTACCTCCCTTCTCCATAAGGGCAATATTGACAATCCCAGGAGTAAATTTATGTGAATCTATCCAACTGTCAGCACTTAACTTGAAAGAGGATGAATGTCAAAGCATTTAACATGTAAGGGAAGTTTTTTTCCACAGATATGGAATTCTCTTGGTAATTAATCTGTCACTCTGAGAAGTCCTATTTACATTACACAGCAAGGCAAGAATTTTGGATAGCATATTTCTTGTGCTACAGAAGGTAACAAGGTCTAGTAAGACAGAGTTTTGCATAGCCCAGAAGGCAAGACAAACATCTCCATATAGGAGTTTTTATGAGGTGGAAAATGTGTGAAAGGGTGTTTAGTTTATCTGGGTAACTAAGTGTGTCAGCCTCTTTGATTCTCTTGGTTAGAAAACATTTAGATCTTTTCATCTGTGCTATGTGTTGGAGAGCTAGATGCCAAGTGGTGCATTCTACTAAATGATTGGCCTAATAAGGGAAGGGTACAGGAGGGATTGTGACACCTCAGGAGCTTCTTACCTATTAGACAAGTAATTAATGGGGTGTCTTGGGGTTCTATGCTAGGTCCCGTTCTATTTTGGAATCTACTTCTCTGACATGAGGGCACATGTGGTTGACCATGTTTGCAGATGACTGCAAGCTGAGAGCCATGGCTGATTCTCTTATAGACTCTTACATTCTGTAACAGAGGTTGGATAGAGACAGCACTTGGTGTTCCAACCATTTCCTTAGACATAATTTGACCCCCTTAATCAAAAGAAATTTAGGCTGAATATCTGACTCAGCTATTCAGAAATTAATTTGCTTAGTAAGCTGTTTATACCACATCTATAACATAACTGTAACATTTGATTTCTTCAGCCTAAACATGTAGTATATTTATATAGTATGTAAGTATAGTTGTGTTTGTTCTGTGTAATTCCCTACTCTTGCTGCTTGCATATTATATCCCCACTGGATATTTAAGAACCCTTCAGGTTACAGCAGTCCTGTGATTGAAGGATAGCTATTTCAGACAACTGTCTTTCAACAAAAGAGACTTGTCAAAAATGCACTGAAAATGAAAAAGGTTCCATAATTGGCTATAACTGGTTCTGAGGTTGTATAAATGACTTAAAGATGTTAGGAACTCAGAATAAATTATATTTAGTAGGGGCACAAGGGGGGGAGGGTATCAAAGTGGTTTCTCCCACTCAGGAGCTGCTGGCCTTTGTGTGCATACTAGTTTGGGCCTGCTAAGTGATTTGACTAGTCTGGCATATCAATACTGAATTTGCTGATGTTTTCATTGGTTGCACATGTTATAAGTCATAATTTAATTATGAGCCTCCTATCTAAATTAACTCTATTTTAGGTTTCTGACAGTAGACTTAGAATTGTAATGATAATGTTGTTTTCATATATTGTTTATGTGCATGTTGTGCAAAGAGCATATGCATTTTATTTTGTCATATTTTACTTTTGTAAATATATTTTATGATGTATTAAAATCTGTGTATTTTGGTACACCTGGATCATAGCTGAAAACAGTTCCTGGACTACCCATCCAGTTACCCAGAAGTACAGATTTTAATGACAAACAAAGATCCTTTGCTCTGCCTGGTTTGTTCCTTGTTCCTTCTCCTCTTTCTGGGTATATGTTAATCCTACTTTACCACTGACTTACTTTTCTTACTGCTAACACAGACATTGATCTTTGTGTGTGTGTGTGTGTGTGTGTGTGTGTGTGTGTGTGTGTGTGTGTGTGTGTGTGTACACCACACATTTTTGAATTTTTTCATGAGTTTTGATGTTGCTATATCATCAGGAAGGCAGGTCCAGTTTATCCAATAACCTTGCTGTGAAAAATACTTCTTCACATCTCCCTTGTACCTTCCCCCTTATATTTTCATGTGGTATACCTTCGGTCATCAAAACCACACATTAATCATTAGTACTTTTTAAGACTTTTGGTATATAAAAAAAACAAGCAAAGAGAATGCATAATTTTTTGTTGTCTTCCTTTGTACTGACCATATCCTATTTATCTTTATGCAAAAATGAGAGCCTCCGGATGGAATCATGAAAGTAAAACAAAAATCATTTATATGAAACAGCAACTGAAGAAAATCTGTAACCGTTTGAAATAACAGGACCCATTACAGCAAGTCCCGAAACATGGAGAATGAACGGCTGAAAAACAGATTTACATATAATAAGTCCGAGATGCCATTTCTTGGACTATTTCCTTTCTTCTGAGGTATGATGATCTCAAAGTTGGTATACACAAGTTCAGGGGGTGTGGGAGGCTTGCCCCTCATGTCAGGAATGGGGCGGGCTTACCTTCCATCAAAAAAAAGAAGTTCAACAGGGAACAGCGATCTTCGAGATTCACTATTCTCCCATAGCTTTGGTCTTTTTTTTTTTATCTTGTCAACACTCAGCATTTCATTAGGGAGCTGAAAAAAAACACTATTTTTTACGTGCGGATGATGCAGAGTTGGGGGATTCATAAAGGTTAATACAAGGTGTACACTTTGAAGTAACTTTTATGAATTCAAGAACAGCCCTACCACATTCCTTTTCCTGCCTATTCATTCAGAAAGGTTACTCAAAGTGTACACCGTGTTGTAACCTTTATAAGCCCCCCCATTTCATACCCCACTTCCTCCACCCTAACTTTAAATATTCATCTCCAACTTTACTGCCTCATTTGAAAAGGAGACATCTCCCCTTTTGCAGCAGTGCCCACAACAACCAGTCCGAACAAAATTTGGGGGGAATATTTTCCTACCCAAGAAAATTCACATGGTACTTTAGATGGGGTTTTAACCACTGGCAACCATGCCCCTCTCCCTGCATGTCAATACTCCTCCTGCCTTTTGTTGTGCTTTGCCACATTGTTTGCTTAGCTTTGGATCATGTAATATGAACCCACTAGGTCACTTTCCACATCTGTGGAAAACAAATGTCAAAATAAAATAAAATCTGTTTTTCACTACTTCTTCAATAGCTGTGTATACCTTTTTGCAGGTAATTGCTTCACAGTCCCATTACTGTTTCTGCATTGAAGTTTACAAACATCTGCCAATATTTAAAAAACATAATTCATCAAAGAAATGCATGCATTTGCCTCTAAAAGGATAATGTCACCTAACTACCTTTCAGACTCTTTACTCTCTCCTTCATTAGCTACTTGACTTAAGTTGTTTAGCAAGACTATGGAACTATACTGCAAAGGCTGAAATGCACAGTCTTAACATTGAATTGTTTGTGTCTTTCGGCTTTTCCCGGTTAGGGGTCGCCACAGTGGAACTCCGGTCCGCTAATTGATTGGTAGTGGATTTTTACGTACCGGGTTACCAGCCCTGACGCACAGCCTTCAACGAAGGCACGCCCCATTCACATATGCCTCCACACAGAAGACGCTCTAGCTGAGAATCGAATGGGACGTCTTGCTATGAGGCGACAACACTACCGCAGCACCACCACCGCATTAACATTGAATACCTTTTGTAAATATGTTAGCATTTGCTGTTTTACCTGACTTATTATATGCCATGCATTTCCTGTGAATTTCTTCACTAAGGTTATGTCTGAACATGAACACGTTCAGTTTTTGATCAGTGTACTACCTGATAAACAAACATAAATAAAATAAATAAATGAAATTAAGCTGTCTTGTTTCAGACATCTGGTAAAGAATATTTGGAAGAGATAAGAAGGCAAGAGAAAATGAGGGCATCCAGGAAAGAGATGGATGGATTAGGTTCATAGGTTCATACTAGGCTATCTGCCCTGGGGCATTTATAAGCCTAGCCCGATTGTGTTTGGCTTATGCCACCCCTTGATTTGAGTATACTGTGCCCTTTTTAAAGTTTAGTTTACTGTGCCTCTATCTAATAGTGACACGGAAGTAATCCCCGGGACAAACCTACAATCCCCCATCCACTCATGAAGATTCTTCTTGAAGACAGTCAGTGAGGTGCTCTGCCTAACATGAATTGGAATTCTATTCCAGAGCGAAGGGAGCCTCTGGGTTATGAATCTGTCCCTCCAGCATGTTCTATTTATTTCTGTGCTGAGGTTCAGGTCCCTCGAGCGTGTGGCTCTAAGGGATTTAGATTTACTGAGGTGGAGCATGTCCATTAATTCTGGGTTGGACATAGCTTTATATGTCAGGCATAGATCGCCTCAAAGTAGGCGGTATGCAACTGAGTAGAGCTGGAGTTTTTTTAACCGAGCAGCATATGGCATCTGTTTGAGTCCCTTGATCCTCCTGGTGAGGTACTTTTGGGGTCTTTCTAATTGCTGCAGGTGTCAGGTAAGGTACATCCCAAAGGGGCATTGTATTCTATGATGGGCCTGATGATGGATGAATAAAGGCACGATTACCTCTCTTGATCTAGATGTGAATCCTTTCATGATGAGGTGGGCTATGTAGAAGGTCTTTCTAACCACTTTGGCAATGTGGTTGTCAAAGGAGAGATTGCTATCAACTTGGGTCCCCAGATCCCTAATTACTTTTTCTGTACTTAATGGGTTACCACCTATGTGGTAATTTGTGGGCACATTGTTTTTGCCAAAGGGTATGATTATACACTTTTTGGCATTTAGCTTTAGACCATGGCTCTGGCACCAGTTATCTGTCTCTGCGAGACCTTTTTGAAGGATGTTTGTGTCAGCTGGAGAGTCGATTATGGCGCCCAGTTTGCAGTCATCTGCGAACTTGGTGAGCCATAGTCCTCCCACGTTGGCCTGTACCTCAGAAAAGTAAATACCGAACAAGAGAGGTCCCAGGACAGAACCTTGTGGGATGCCACTTGTGACGGTTAAGAGTCTGACATGGCTCCAGCAACTCTGACTCTGTGGGTTCTGTCTTTGAGCCAGTTTGAGACCCATCTTGTGACATAGGGGTTTATATTTAGGCTGGATAGCTTATCTATGATGCCTGAGTGGGGTATTATGTCAAACGCATTTGCGAGGTCCAGATAGGCTGTGTGGACTACCTTCCCTTCATCTATGGCCTTGGTGACTGTTTCGAAGAAGTCGACCAGGTTCAAAAGGCAGGATCTGCCCTTGACGAAGCCAAATTGGGTAGGATCTAGTGTCTGTAGGTCCCCAATGTCTTTGTTTATGAGTTCCTTGATGATCCTCTCCATAGCCTTGCAGACTAGGCTAGTCAGGCTTATGGGGTGATAGTTTCCAGGGTCCGCAGAGGTGCCACCTTTGTGGAGTGGGACCACTGTTGCTGTACGCCATTCTTTGGGCACATATCCTGTAGTGAGGCTGAGATTGTACAGCAGTTTTACTTGAGGGATTAGTTCTTCTTGGAGTTCATGTAGGACGCAACCCGGGATGCCATCTGGTCCCATAGAAGCAGTGTTTTTTGCTTTGGAGAGGGCAGCCTTCACCTGAGCATCAGAGATGTTTGGGAGGCTGCACTCTGCCGGGATAGATACTTGCTCTTTTGGGGGTGGAGAAGTTTGCACTGAACCTGTCTGCCAGGATATTGGTGATGTCTGTGGGTTCAGTGTATTTTTGTCGCTTAGAATCAACTCAGAACAAGTCTGGGAGTTGCATCCCAGGTTCCTAACATAACTGAAAAAAGCCTTATGATTGTCTTTAGTGTCCTGTGCAATTTTTCTCTCGAAGCTGGCCTTGGAGGATTTTATGAGGGATCGTAATTTTTTGTTAGTACTGATCAGAGATGCCTTCCCTTTTAGGGATTTTGCTCTATCATGTAGTAGCTTCCTCCTTCTGTTGTACAGTTTATTTATGGCTGGGGTCCACCAGACTGGACGCCTGCCTTTGGATGATTGGGTCTTGATTTTGTTTGGGATAGCATGATCCATGCATTCCTGGAGATGTCCGTAGAATGCGTTTATATAGGTTCATAGGTTCATACTGGGCTATCTGCCCTAGGGCATTTATAAACCTAGCCAGAATGTGTTTGGCTTTCACCTCCCATTTTAAATTTATTTTGCTATGCCCTTTTTCGAGGTTAGTATACTGTGCCTCTGTCTAACAGTGACACAGAAGTGATACCTGGGGTAAACCTACGATCTCCCATCCACTCATCAAGATTCCTCTTGAAGAGAGTCAATGAGGGACTCTGCCTAACCTGGACTGGGATTTTATTCCAGAGTGAAGGGAGCCTCTGGGTTATGAATCTGTCCCTCCAGCATGTCCTATTTATTTCAGTCCTGAGGTTCAAGTCTCTCGAGCGCATAGCTCGATGGGATTTGGATTTTCTGAGGTGCAGCATGTCCACTAATTCCGGGTTAGACATGGCTTTATATGTCAGGCACAGATCGCCTCTGAACAGGCGGTATGCCACTGAGTAGAGCTGGAGTTTCTTTAACCGGGCAGCATATGGCATCTGTTTGAGCCCTTTGATCCTCTTGGTGAGGTACTTTTGGGGTCTTTCCAGTTGCTGCAGGTGTCTGGTAAGGTACATCCCAAAAGGGGCATTGTACTCAATTATGGGCCTGATGAGGGATGAGTAAAGAGGCACGATGACCTCCCTGAGTGTCATGAGATTGCTATCACTTCAGGTCCCTAGTGTTTAAATTAATGTACCACTTGTGCAAGTTTGGCATTGTTTTGACAAAGTAGGTCCCCACCTTTTGGATTTACTTGACATGGCTTCACCATGTGTAATTTATGGGCCCTTTTTTTTGCAAGTGTGACTAGACATTTTGGATTCTTGAGGCAGGCTCTGCACCATTGTTCCTCATACCATTTGGTGATCTGTGTTTAAAGAAAGGCCCAGATGAGCTTGCATGAAATTAAAATTGATATTAACCTAATAGTTTTTTAACATGGTATTTAGTAAAAACTCCTAATAACACTGATTTGTTAATAAATATTCGATAGAATAATACCAGTAAGTATCCAAAATTAAAATGTATTAACCTAATGTGTACATGGTATTATGTAAAAAACTCCCTGAATAACATGATTTTTTAATAAATATTCGATAGATAAAATAAAATATAAAATATTAATAAGTACCTAATAAGAATTTAATATTATCTAAATAAGTAAAAAATTATAATGTGAACCACAAGTCATTATTTACAAGAATCCTACTGTTAAAAGTTATTGTATAATAAACATTATGTGAATAAGTCCCTATTATGTTTTTTTCTTTCTCAGGAAATTTCTCATTTTCAGCATGCAGTTAATGTTGCAGCTTTCATTAAGCCCTGGAAAGCTGAAAGAGTTCAGGCCTATCTGCCATTCCAGTTCACGGACTTCTAATAAAATATTAACGGGTCCCCCCCTCAAAGTGTGTGGTATTGAATCTATGGCTGTGAAGTTAAAACTGTGTCCTACATATTTCTCACAATGTTTAGCTAGGGCATTGTCGCATTTTTTTGTTCTTATAGCATATAAATGCTCATATACCCTGTCCCGGAATTTGCGGTCAGTTTTACCTACATAATATGCTTCACAGCAGTTACATCTTGCTAAATACACTATAGACTTGGAAATGCAGTTCAAATTACAATTAATATAATATCTATTCCCACCTATCTGGAAAGTACCACAATTATTAATATAATGACAATATTTGCAAAAGCCACACTGTTTACATCCCTTCATTTTACTATTATTATTGGAGTTATTGTTACTTTCAAGAACAGATTTCAGATTTCTCCCTCTCTTATATACAAAATTAGGTCTTTCACCCAATTTTCTCATCAATTCCTCATTATTTAATATGTACTGCCAATTCTTCAATAAAATTAATTGAATGTCAAGAGTCACTGTTAAAAGTAGAAATAAAGCTAATCCTAACAGTGTCTACGCTCTTAAAAGCATTATTATTGCTTATATTCTCTAGTGTTGTATTAGTTGCATCCATGTCAGTAGTCAAAGTGAAAGCTTCAGTACCTATAATTCTCTTTTTTAGAAGAGGAAAATAAGTCCCATTCAGTCTTTTGTTGTCAACTTCACGAGGGAGTTCCAGAAATAGGTTTAAAGGGTAGTCTCTACTTTTACTTTTTCTTCTACTGAAATAGACTATTTGGACGTCAAATTACTTAAGGACAACATTAATCTTGAATATATTTCTACCATACATAGAAAACCAACATACTGTAATTCCCTGTTACACTTCAAAAGCTCACACCCTTTTAAACAGAAAAGAGCTATTATTAAAGGACAGCTCATAAGAGCAGTTAGAATGTGTAACATGGAAACAGCTTTCTATGATGAATGTAAAAAACTTGAAAATATGTTCACAAGCAGAGACTACCCTTTAAACCTATTTCTGGAACTCCTTCGTGAAGTTGACAACAAAAGACTGAATGGGACTTATTTTCCTCTTCTAAAAAAGAGAATTATAGGTACTGAAGCTTTCACTTTGACTACTGACATGGATTCAACTAATACAACACTAGAGAATATAAGCAATAATAATGCTTTTGAGAGCGTAGACACTGTTAGGATTAGCTTTATTTCTACTTTTAACAGTGACTCTTTTGACATTCAATTAATTTTATTGAAGAATTGGCAGTACATATTAAATAATGAGGAATTGATGAGAAAATTGGGTGAAAGACCTAATTTTGTATATAAGAGAGGGAGAAACCTGAAATCTATTCTTGAAAGTAACAATAACTCCAATAATAATAGTAAAATGAAGGGATGTAAACAGTGTGGCTTTTGCAAATATTGTCATTATATTAATAATTGTGGTACTTTCCAGATAGGTGGGAATAGATATTATATTAATTGTAATTTGAACTGCATTTCCAAGTCTATAGTGTATTTAGCAAGATGTAACTGCTGTGAAGCATATTATGTAGGTAAAACTGACCGCAAATTCCGGGACAGGGTATATGAGCATGTATATGCTATAAGAACAAAAAAATGCGACAATGCCCTAGCTAAACATTGTGAGAAATATGTAGGACACAGTTTTAACTTCACAGCCATAGATTCAATACCACACACTTTGAGGGGGGGACCCGTTAATATTTTATTAGAAGTCCGTGAACTGGAATGGCAGATAGGCCTGAACTCTTTCAGCTTTCCAGGGCTTAATGAAAGCTGCAACATTAACTGCATGCTGAAAATGAGAAATTTCCTGAGAAAGAAAAAAACATAATAGGGACTTATTCACATAATGTTTATTATACAATAACTTTTAACAGTAGGATTCTTGTAAATAATGACTCGTGGTTCACATTATAATTTTTTACTTATTTAGATAATATTAAATTCTTATTAGGTACTTATTAATATTTTATATTTTATTTTATCTATCGAATATTTATTAAAAAATCATGTTATTCAGGGAGTTTTTTACATAATACCATGTACACATTAGGTTAATACATTTTAATTTTGGATACTTACTGGTATTGGTTCTATTAATAACAAAGGTACATTACTATACGAATATAGTATTCATAATCAGCCCCTAAGTCTCTAATGTTGATTTGATTGTTATGAATATATAATTATGTATCTGTAAGAAACCATCTTAACATTATGATATTAAACAAATAACATTATTGAAGTAAGTGACACACTACAGTATATGCATTTGGATGTACTGGTTCTTTAAATGTTCGATGCTTTGACATACATCATCCAACTCATTTATTTATAACTGGCGTTTTTTTTAAAAAAAGATGTTTTATGCTGAAGAAGCTGTGGTGGTACTACGGCGAAAACGCTGTTCTTATTACAAATAAAAGCGTTACGTTCTACACTATTTTGGATCTGTTTTCTACTACTTGCAGGATTTATCATATGCAACTTGTTTCTGCCTGCTTGGGAGGTTACGTCTTTTTGTTTCAATGTTTGGTACTTGCTAAGAATGATTTCCCTTTTGCATGACCTTCCTAATGTGTAATTCCTCTTCCTAGCATGTGGTGCAGCACTGTCTTTGAGATGAGGCAGAATTCTGTCCTCCAGCAGTGTTTCCTTGATTTGGCCTACATTTCACGTCAAATTGGCAGGTTAGCAGGTTTCAGCCTAGGCCTTACTTCCACTTTTGAGAAGAGGAATTACATCCTCCATTTTGCACTCTTCAGGAACCTTATCCTCCTCCCAAGAATGGTTAAAAGGTTAAGTAGAGGTGTTACCAGTTCTGTCTTCTGTTTACTAAGAATTCCAGGGTAAATCTCACTAGACGTACAGTCTTTATACCTTTAAATTTTGAAGTTCCTTCATGATCACATTGCCGTGAAAGAAAGTATAATTGTGTAAGAACTTACCATAAGAGTATTCCTAACATATGGGTGATTCCTAGAGCTGAAGAAAGAAGGGCGGCAGTTGGCTATACAGTAGAAGAGTTGTTCATCAGTCCAGAGAGGATTGAACTAGCAAAGGCTTCCCTGTACCTGAAGAAAGCGACCTGGAGTCTGTTCCTTTCTGAAAAGTGCCTGAGGAAGTGACTGTCCTAGTGGAATGTGCTTTAAAGGACAACAATGGGATATTAAAGCAGATTACTCAATCTGCTGTCTCTTTTAGTCCCTGTTCATAGATACAGCCTCGAAAAATCACCCATGCAACTTTAAAAACTAATCCACTCAACTGTTTTCCCTGTTAGGCTTCCTACCTTTCCATACTGTTTTACTTTCACTTTGAAAACCAAGTTGAAAAACCTCTAGCTGGCTCTGAAATGATGATGTCACATCTGCCAGAGCTCTTGCTCTAGCTACTGGGATGTTTCCTCCCCCAAAGTGATGTAATCCCCACCTGATTTGCATGCTGTATAGAAGAGCTACTGGACCTCCCACATTGTGATGTCAGAGCTGCCTTGCCCAGCCCATTCTTAACCTAGCAAAAATGTCAAACTATAATCTCACTTTTCTGAAGAGCCCTACCAATATGTGACAAAGTACAGGCAGAAGCACAGTAACAGCTGCAAAAACTAAGAGCATAAATTTGCAATGACCATGCATAGACATTAATTGCATGTTTTTACATAAGAAGCAGATATCTGTCACAATTAATCGACAACACTATATCTAAGATTACAAGAAGTATGTAATACCATAATTTTCTTAAATTACCACTTAAAAAAGCATGTGGGTGCTGTCATGCAAGTCCGTGAAATATTTTGTGTTTATAGTGCATCATTTGTTAGCTATTAAACCAAACAGGAAGGAAAAATAAGTGGGAGTTTGATGCTTTGCAAAACAGTGATTATTCCTAGTGCTATGGAGCTTGGTTCTAAATCTGACAGGAAGAGTGCAACAAAAAAGTCTCCCACTGTAAGGAAGGAAAGGCTGACAAGAAAGCAGTACATTAGTCTGGTCACCTGCTGTGAGCTGTCAATCACATGCAGATAACGGGTCAAATTACCCTTTGACAGCTAGGGAAGGTAGATGTGAAGGGGGAGGGGAGATACCTTGAAAAACTAGATTTCAGCCTTTACAAAAGAAATCAAGTTAGCATTTCTAAGACGAAAGAGCAATACAATGCACTTTTCAGTTCTGTTCTGTAGCATTTGAACTGCTTGTGTTGGAAGTAGTCATTGAAAAAGGATAAAATTTTAACCAAAAGTAGGTGACTATAACACAGCAGTGAATCCCTGTAAAATCAGTGCACTGACAGGAGCATTAGGGAAAATGTGGCAGATCTGATGCATTTTTTGGAGACAAATAATGCATTCTGGGATACTTAGAGGCAGACTAAACAGTCAGAATTATTTCAAGATGCCAGACCCCATGTGGTCAGATTCAGAAATTGTGTATAAAAATATCTAAAAAGCTCTAAATAGTCCCAGAGTGGTGTTAAAATGTAGGAAACACCAAACCATGATGAAATAAACATGTTTTTTGAGTCTGTGGGTGCGGTTGTCCTTTAAGGTAGGAAGGCAAGGTATTACCATAATGAGAGCAGCAAAAAGAAATACCCTTTGAAATCCAGGCTGCAATAGTTTGTTTTGAGACTGGCTGTCTCATCTTAAGGGACATAAAAGATACAAACAGCTAGTCAGTCTTTCTAAAGGATTTAATTTTGTCCAAGTAAAATCTAAGTTGCCTGTGAATGTCCAGAGAATGTAAGGTCCTTTCCCCCTGTTTTGAGGATTGGGAAAGAAAGTGGGAAGGTGAATAGCATGATTGAGAGACAACTCATTCACTACCTTAGGCAGGAAGGATGGATTAGCCCTGAGAATCACCCTGTCTTTATGAAACATAAGAAAAGGAGGAATGGCCATAAGGGCTTGTAGCTCAGAAATTCTCCTGGCAGAAGTGACAGCCAAAAGGAAGATGTTTTTCCAAGTGCAGAGTCTTAGATATGTGGAAGAAACTGGTTCAAATGGAAGCAGAGTAAGCTTTTCTAACACAAAATTAAGATCCCAAAGTGGAGAGATGGGTTTCCTTGGTGGGTTAAGGTGCAGAACTCCCCTGAGGAAAAGCTTGACCTCTGGCCTAGCCATAACTGGAGGGCTAAGAGGGAGACAGATATTGATAGCAGACAAGTGAGCCAAGCCTGATTGAAGAAATTTGCAGAGATATTGCAGTGCCAGAGGGACCTATGTTAAAAATGGATCCTGACTATGTTGCAGCACCTGTAGCAAAACCTTTTCTACTTTGCAGTGTAAGATTTTCTAGTACTGGGTCTCCTAGCCTTTTGTATGACTTGTACAACCTATTCAGAGAAGAGATG
Organism: Protopterus annectens; assembly: GCF_019279795.1. Taxonomy (NCBI): domain Eukaryota; kingdom Metazoa; phylum Chordata; order Ceratodontiformes; family Protopteridae; genus Protopterus; species Protopterus annectens. The sequence goes on from NC_056728.1 coordinate 1,835,959,293, forward strand.
TCTTTCAGGTATTAAAGTCCTGTCATCCATAGGGTCAGGCTGAGAGATGGAATATTTGGGTGGAGCAGCAATCCTTTTTGCTGATTTATCAGGTCCGGCTGTAGAAGAATTTTCCTGTAATTTACTTTGCCAGGTAAAATAGCAGATGGAAACCAATGTTGCCTTGGCCAAATAGAGCCAGTAAAAGGAGTCTGAGTGTTAATGTGTTCACGGTCCACTCTTGGGAATCCTCTGGGAGTGGCTTAAGCAGTCTGTTAGCGCATTGTCCTGAGTAGGGATGTATGTGGCTGTGAGTGTGATGTTCACTTGTGTTGCCAAATTCCAAGCCTCCTGTGCTAGCCTGCATAGTTAAGAAGACCTGGTTCCTCCCTGTTTGTTTATGTACCACATGACTGTGGTGTTGTCTGTGTATGCTAAGAGTGGCCTGGGTTTAAAAAGGTGGGAGAAAATCTGAAGCTTGCAAAACAGCCCTCATTTCTTTCAGACTGATATGTTCCTTCAGGAACTGGAGTTATGATTTCCCATGCACTCAGTGTAATCCTGTCTTGGATGGGAGGTGTGAAAGGTAAACCTGGGTTGAGGGTCACCTGCCCCTTCCACCAAAGTAGTTCCTTTTTGAGACAAGAGAGGAGGGGAATCAGGGTGTCCAAGGGGTGGCAGTGCTGGGGCCACAAAGATTTCAAGTACCACTGGATTGTCCTTATCTCCAAGAGGGTGTAATACCTCTTCTGAGTGTCAGAGATCTGTTTGGATTGCTATTCAAAGTGTTTCATCATAGTCTGTATAACCTCCCCGAAGGAAGCTTTCTTGATAGGGGGATTAGGTGAGAGGGAGTCTCCTTCATCTGGAGATTTGCCCTGGAGAATACAGATGAGAGGAGTAGTCCAGAGAATGGTCAAAGTGCTGCTTCCCATCAGAAGAAGAAGAAAATGATAGGTTGTTTGGAGTAGCCTGTGGTTGCAGAGACCCAAAGGAAGGAGGTTTCAAAGACATAATAGCTTTGAACAACTTTTTGAGAAGTCTATCCACTCCTTCTCCCTGGCTGCTGAGGGAGAAGCCACATTCTTAGTCTTCTGTTTTTAATTTTTACATGTGATGTCCACCTAGATGAGATGTGGAGGTTCGTAACCATGTCTGACATGTATAAGACAGCCTGGGAATTCTTCCCTAACTAAAATTTGAGGTCCTTTTGAAATTATTAGAAGCTATTCCTTGGACATATTGGCAGTCTGCAAGGCCTCAGGAGCCATATGGGCCTCTGATGGGGTCTCAGTAGCAGACAACTGTGAAGTAGTCTAATGTACCGCTGGTTCTGTAACCTCAGTGGGTACATCAGAGTCAGAAATGTTGGACAGCAGATCTGTCAAGGCCTCTTAAGTTTTTTTGTTTGGTGGGAGAGAGATGTCCAAGGCTGAGGATTTAGCTATCTTGGACTGGGCTAAGTGTTTAAGATGTGTGGTTTAGAGAAAAGTGTTGAGAGTACAAAAGCCTGGACCTAAGGGATTTTGGAATGAATGATTGACAGACTGATCAAGATGTGTGATGGTGTTCTGGGCCTGGGAAAAAAAGACATTTGGTATGCAAGTTCTTATATGGAATCTGCCTACTGCACTTGCACTTACCTCTCCTACCTGGCATCTACAACTTTCAACAAAAACTCAAACGCTAAAAGGAAGGTTCCAAATGGGGCACTTATCTGTATAAACTATTGAAGGAAAAGGCACCAACAACCAAATAGTCCATCAGATGCATGACAGCAATACTCATTTGTCCATCTTTATACCACAATGCATATAAGCTGAAGTCATGCATCAGATGTATGACCTAAGGAAGGCAAAGCTTTGATATCCTGGCTGGACATTAGCAATGACAACCCATATGTCAGGAAAACTGCAACAGCGACTTCAGTTAGGTCATTTGGGGGTCACCTCTACCTGATGTAGCCCTTTCTATTTTCTCTCTCTCTCTCGCTCTCTCTGTGCATATTGAGGAGTGATTCACTGAGGAGTCCTGCTTTTACAGCACCCTCTACTGTGCAGTCATATGGCTAGTAGAAGACCATTTCATCATGGCCAGCTGACAGATGTAACATTACTCTAACCCCAACATGCAGCAACCTGACTATAACTAAGAGGAAAGTATTACAAGGGTTCACTCTCATAGGTTCATAGGTAGGTACTAGGCTATCAGCCCAAGGGCCTAAGTAAGCCTAGCCAACAAGGTTCCCTGGCTTACGCCACCCAAGAAAGTTATTTTCCTGTGCCCCTGTTGAGCAGAGCCACAGAAGTGATCCCCGGGGTGTATTTCCTATTTCCCATCCACTCATCAAGATTTTTATTAAAGAGTGCTAATGAGGAACTTTGCTTGACATAGATGGGTAGCTTGTTCTAGAGTATGGGAAGTCTCTGGGACAGGAATCTATCCCTCCAGCATGTCCTGTTTATTGTGGTGACAAGATTTAGGTCCCTAGAGCGTGTAGCTCGGATGGATTGGGATTACTTTACGTGTAGCATGTCCAACAGCTCTGGGTTTGACATAGCTTTATATGTTTGGCAGAGATCACCTCAGAGTAGGCAATATGCTACAGAGTAAAGTTGGAGTTTTTTGATATGGTCAGTGTAGGGCATCTGTTTGAGGCCAGTAATCCTCTTTGTGAGGTACTTCTGTGGCCTTTCCAGCTGCTGCAGATGTCTTGTGAGTACATTCCAAAAGGGGCATTGTACTCTATAACGGGTCTAACGAGTGTCGAGTAGAGGGGAACAATTACCTCTTTTTTCCTGGATGAGAACCCTTTTGTGTTGAAGTGTGCCATGTAGAAGGATGTCCTGACTACTGTGGCAATGTGATTATCAAAGGAGAGACTAGTGTCCACCTGGGTCCCAAGGTCTCTTATCACACATTTGGCCTTAAGTAGACTGCCGCCTATGTGGTAGTTCATGAGTACTGAGTTTTTACCAAAGGGGATGACAATGCACTTTTTGGCATTGAACTTGAGGCCATGGTTCTGACACCAGGCATCTGTCTCAGTGAGGCCCTTCTGTAGGATGTCCACATCATTTGGGACTCGCCTATGGCTCCTAGTTTGCAGTCATCTGTGAACTTCGTTAGCCAAAGGGCTTCTGTGTTAACATGTACTTCAGAGAAGCAGATACCAAACAGGAGAGGTCCCATGACTGAACCCTGTGGTACTCCATTTGTCATTGGTTTGAAGTCAGATTTGGAGTCTGCAACTTTTACGGTGCAGGTTCTGTCAGTGAGCCAGTTGGCAACCCATCTTGTGATGTAGGGATTTATACCTAGTTAAGTGAGTTTAGCTATAATTCCAGAATGGGGGAATGGTGTTGAAAGCCTTGGCGAGGTCAAGATAGGCTGTGTGAACCACCTTACCCTCATCTACGGCTTTGGTGACTGCCTCAAAGAAGTCGATCAGGTTCAGGAGGCATGATCTGCCTTTCAGAAACCCGAATTGGGTGGGGTCCAGAGTTTGGAGGTTACCAATGTCTTTGTTTATGAGTTCCATGATGATACTTTCCATGGCATTACAGACCAGGCTCATCAGGCTAATAGGGCAATAGTTCCCGGGATCACTGGTGGCTCCCCCTTTGTGGAGTGAGATAACTGTTGCTGTGCACCATTCAGTGGGCACAAAGCCTGATGTGAGGCTATGATTGAACATGGTGCTTAGGTGGGGAGCCAGTTCGTTCTGAAGTTCATGGAAAACGCAGCCTGGTATGTAGTCCGGTCCTATTGAAGTTGTGTTTTTGGCTTTAGAGAGTGCAGCTTTTACCTACACAGTTGTGACGACAGGGGACTCTAAATTCTTCCTGTATAGATATGGGCCTTTTAGGGGGTGAAAGGGGGGTAAAGTTAGCACTGAACCTATCTGCCAGGATGTTGGCAATATCAGTTGGTTCTGTAATTTTCATGCCGTTGTGCTGTAACTCAGAGCAGATCTGGGTGTTGCCATTGAGATTCTTGACATAGCTATAGAATGCTTTGTGGTTGTCCCTAGAATCAGTGTTGATTTTGTTTTCGTAGATATCTTTGGGGGATCTTAGAAGGCATCTCAGCTTCTTACTGAGGCTGACCAGGGAGCTCTTCCACTCATGTGATTTTACTCCCTTTTGCAACAGTTTCTTCCTTCTGTTATAGAGTTTGTTTATGGCAGGGGACCACCAGATTGGCTTCCTTTTTTTGGAAGATAGCATCTTGGTTCTGTTTGGGATAGCATGATCCATGCACTCGTGTAAGTGCTTACAGAGTGCATTTGTGTAGGATTCAGCAGTCATAACTGTATTGTCCATCTGCATGGGTATCATGAAGTTCGCCACTTCTGTCTTAAGAAGCATGAAGTTGGCTTTGGAGAAATTTTTACCATGGTTTCCTTAATGGGGGATAGGGGCGGGAAGTGGATATCTAGGGCGATTAGCTTATCATCGGATCTGACCAAGGAGGAGTTGACTTCAGGTGTGGAACACCGGTCACTCATGTTGGTAATGACTAGGTCTAGGATATTGTTGCCCCTGGTGGGGGTGTGGATAAGTTGATCCAGAGCATTGGAATTTATGAATTCCAGAAAGTGTTGAGCAAAGGAGTTGGTACATGAGTAGTTTTCCCAGTTAATGGTGGGGTACTTGAAATCACCCATTATTAGGCTGTTTGGTTGAACCCTAATATTTTCCAGTATATCAAGAAAAGAGGAGTGGGAATCCTGGGGCATGGTGGAGGATCTGTAGCAAGCTACAATTTGGATTGCAGTTTTGCCCAGAGTTAGTTGCACTTGAATAACCTCAGATGCATTATGTTGAGCAACTAGCCTGGAGGTGTGGATATCCTTAATGAATATGGACACACCTCCACCTTTGGTGTTCCGGTCCAGGTTAGGTGGCCGAAAAGTGTGGTATGAGTTATTGCCTGATAATGCAGGGGTGCTCTCTGCAGCCTTGAACCAGGTCTCAGTCACTTCACAGATATCAATATTCTCCATTTTAAGGAGTGCCTCGAGGGAGTGCATATTGAGATTTAGACTTCTAGCATTGAGTAGCATTACCCTCAGTTTTTGTTTGCCTGTTCCTGTTACAGTGGTGAATTTGGCACTTGAACCTTGCCTAAAAAAGGCACTATATGGGGTGGCAAGAGCCTTAGCCAGAATCCTGAATCCCAGGGGTGACAGGAGCAGGCCATCTCTGGCAAAGCATCGTGGTCTGTCGACCATGTCATCCCAAGCAGACAGATACTGGATCCCCTTAGAATGACACCAGAAGCTTAGCCAATTGTTGAAGTCAATCATTTTTTCCTTGTACTCAGCATAGTTGTAGTGTAGGGCAGAAGCCTTTTAGAAATGCACGTAGTTTTTGTTTTTTGTGAACATTTGAAATTAATATTTGTTCAGATATTCTAAAGTCACAAGCCCAGTCTTTCAATGGTTGTTTAAACAGACCATCCTATATACCCCTGAAAGCCCATCTATTTTCATAGAGTTCATTATCCCGCCTTCTCTTTCTTTGTTCCTTCATGTACCCATGATAGGTTAACAAATGCATGACTAAAGAACTAAAATATTAATATTTTTTGTAAATTGAAATAGCAGTTCCTGTCAATGGAAAAGTCCACACAAGCAACACACTGCTATTTTAAGTGAATTGTTGTTGAAAGATAGATATCACTATGCTTATTGTGTGTACCTTATCTGATATGTTTTATGTGCATTGTGTTACTTTCTATACTATTTATGTTTATCTACAATGAATTAAGCCATTTATAGCACAGTATAACTCATTCAACCGGACAAAATGTTACAGCGTCCAACGATTATAGAACCTCTGTACAGGCATGCTCCTAATCACGTACTCACACAGTTCAGATATTTTTACCAAAGTTACATGTTATAGAAAGTTTCAAGATGCAGAAGACTGCAGATGTATTTTTTTAACGGTGCTGCATTGAATTACAAATGTATTTTTGTAGCTGCATAATTGAAAGCCAGTGTCATGGCTGAGAAAAGGTCTGAAAGGGATCAGCCTAACTACCTGGTAAACAAATGCATACAAGAAATAAATAATGCAAGTCGAAAATCTTTGTTTTATTCTTTTAAAGGAAGTAGCACATAAAGGATTGATAATTTTCCTAGGTGAATGTCTGCATTTCATAATGAAACAAGAGCTGGATGCTTGCATTTTGCCATGAAAAAAAAGATCAGAGAGAGTAAATAGCAAATGGCAAGCAGAGTAATAAAGTGTTATTCAGAAGCAGAATAAATAATGGATTCCAAACAGTTTGGGGGTGGGGTGAGGAACAAGGCTGCAGGGATATCACTGGCTGGGAGCAGCTGTGTGCTAGGCTGTGTTCCAGAGACAGATTACACAAGGAAAAGAGCTGCAGCTAAAAATAAAGCATCTTTCAGGTGGGAGTGAGCTGCAGAGATAATGGTGCTGGATTACAAGTGGCTCAGTGGCATTGTGGGATTAGAATGTATCTTTGTAATCTGACGCCCAACATTCAGGAATTGAGGATTTAAAACCAAGACAGGCCTCTTCAGAGACCGCTGCATAATTCCTTTGTCCAGATGCATGCTGATAATGTAGTGCAAAATGTTTTTTTTTTTATTTGGCGTTACTAAATTTGTTTTTGTTATGTTGTGATCTTCAGTTACAAAATTATAACCATTGATCCATGTTCCCACAGGCAGAAGTCAAAAGTGAAAAATAAACTCAGAAATGACTACATAGAGAGAAAAAAAACAGAGATATGAAGCTGAACTTCTCAGAATTAATTTTAGATGACAATGTTTCTGATACTCTTGTAATTGTTGTAATAATTTAATTTATTCAGGGATTTTCAAAACTGTTTTACTGTCTGACAACACAACTGTCATCACTATTGGGCCTTTCAAAAAAAAAAAGCATCTGCAGTTGGGTGCACCAGTTTAAGATTGTACTAGAAGCTACATTTGCATGATTTCACCATGCTTTAACAAGGGAACAACATTGCACTCTGCCAAGAGATTTGTTTAGGTATTTTCTCATAGTCTGCACAGCACATGGAGGGACATTGTTCCCTTCTCCTGGTAAAAGGATGTGGGTGAGAAGGTGAAACGGACATACAGAGAAGTCTCGCTGTAGGAAAAACAAAACTCTACTACTCTTCATAACAGCTTCCATTGTTTTCCCATATTTACTATCTCGATTTATTATTTCATTTCTAACTGTATGTTGGACTACTGTGGGAACATAGAGTTTAGCACATTATTTTGATGTTGCGATTTTACCATTTCTCTTGCAATTCTTTTTGACACTTACCTTTATAAAGGAGTGCATAGCTCAGAGACACTTCTTGAGACTTGAATGAATGTATAAAAGAACTTCCTGATAAAAAGGAACATATACTTACACATACCTAAGGTAGCACACCTCAAAATTCACAAGCAGGGTAAACTTGTTTAGTTTAAAAAATATGTATCTTTAAATCTGAATTATTGCAGCATATGTAGACTGAACTTTCACCTCTACTCTACAGCAAGGGATTCACTTACAGTTTAATTGCAGATGTTCTCTGAAACACCAAAAGGGAAGATACGGCCACTATGATATCAAAGCATCATCAAATAATTCATAAATGTGACACGTGGCTGTGAATTAATCTTGATCCAGTTTTATGGCTAAGCTATCAGAGAACTTGACAGGCACCTGTAGACACAGTTTTTCTAAACGTCACCGCGGTATTTATTTCATTGTTACATTTGTTAAGCGGGTAAGTGTGCTGGTCCAAGGACCCTCTTCAGACTTTGCCCTGGCATTAAGCAATGAAAGACAACATTTAAAAACAATGATAATGACTCACAGAGGTGTAGCACAACAAGGCAGTATCTTAGAACAATAATTTAATAAGAAACATTAAAATACATCGAAGTAACTGTAGGGCTGTAGATGATTGCACATTACATTGATATTATCAGTATAGTGACTATTAAACAGTATACATTTTGCTATATAGTTATCTGGAAATGGTTAGTGATAACTCTACTGGTAAAGTACAGTTTTGTACCTACCATAAATGTAGATGTTCGAGTGTTCACACTGCTGCAGTCATCACACTTGGGTTATCCTGCTGTCAGGCGGTCCCGCAGTCGGCCAGAGTTCCAAAGTCTTGGTCCGGTGTCAGTTGCTGTCGCTTCTTCCCTGACTTCAGTGCGCCATGGGGTATATAAGAGGCATCCAACGCCAATTTCTTCAGTTTTTCTTGCCCCAGATGTCAGGTGCCCCCAAGTAGGTAGGCAATACATATTGCTAATAAAACATGTAAAAGGAATAAAAGGAATACCTTCAGTTACAAGCAAATACACCACAAAGGTTGTACAGGATAGAAAAGGTATAGAAAAGTTCAGCTAGGTCAGAGGGGATGGAGGGAGGGTAACCTGGACTGCAGAAGTGTGAACACTCGAACATCTACATTTATGGTAGGTACAAAACTGTACTATGTTCATCGTGTTACACTGCTGCAGTCATCACACTTGGGTTGAATCCCAAAGCTAAGGATGGGTGGTGGAACTAAACAGGGTTTGGAGAAGCTAGTAGGCCCTGCAGAACTGCAGTGGCAAAGCCAGCTCTGGTTTTAGAGTATAGAGGTAAGTGATAGTGCTTGGTGAAGGTGTGCACTGAACTCCAAGTTGCAGCCTCCAAAATATCCTTGGTTGGTACCCCTCTGAGGAAGGCTGTTGATGTTGCTGTAGCCCTGGTGGAATGGGGCCTAATGTTACCAGGTACAGGTTTCCCATGGTGTGTGTAGCAGAAACGGATACAATGTCCTATCCATTTTGAAATGGTCTGTTTTGAGATAGCTTTTCCTTGTGATTCTGCAGCATAGGATACAAAGAGCTGGTCAGATTTTCTGAAAGCCTTAGTTTTATCCAAGTAGTAACGTAATTGCCTGTGAATGTCCAAAGAGTGTAGGAGCCTTTCCCCTTTGTTCTAGGGGTTTGGATAAAAGGTAGGCAAATGAATGGTTTGGTTTAGGGCCACACTGGATACCACCTTTGACATAAAGGAAGGGTTAGTTCGTAAAGCGACTCTGTCCTGATGAAAAATGATGAAAGGCTCAACTGCCATTAGGGCCTGTAGCTCTGAGACTCTTCGTGTTGAAGTTATTGCTAGCAGCAGGGCAGTTTTCCATGATAGAAACTGTAGATCAGCTGTAAAATCTGGTTCAAAGGGCAGTAGTGTAAGTTTTTCCAAAACAAAATTGAGATCCCAAGTTGGTGTTGGTGCTCTCCGGGGAGGTCTTATGTTCTTAGCCCCTCTGAGGAACTGTCTTAGTAATGGATGTGAAAATATAGGAGGATCCGTGCTGTACTGAGCTGAAATAGCTGAGGCATGGATCTTAATAGATGAAAAAGAAAGTCCTTTGTGCAACATCTCAGTTAAATATTGAAGAATCTGAGGAATATTTGGGACAAGGGGATTTTGGCCTTTAGCCTGGTTCTAGGCGCAGAATCTTTTCCATTTGTCTGAATAGGCTTTCCTGGTGCTGGGCTTCCTGGCCTCCAGAATGACATCCATCACAACTTGAGAGAGAAGTGTTGACTGGTTGTTTAGGTAATTTGCCATGCAGCCAGATTTAAAGTCTTGAGCTGGCTGTGTAGAATCTGATTGTTTTGCTGAGTGAGCAGGTGAGGAATTGGAGGTAAAATCCATGGTGGGCCTTGAGCCATGTTCCTTGGTATTGGATATCAGTGTTGGCGTGGCCAGTCTGGAGCAATGAGTATCATTTGTGGCCTCTCTAATCTGGCTTTCAGCAGCACCTTTGCCAGAAGAGGCAGTGGAGGAAAGGCATACACTGTCAATGTTTTCCAACTGAATGAGAGGTCGTCCACTTTCCAAGCTAGTGTGTGGTATGTCCTTGTGCAGAATTTCCGTAGTTGGTAGTTTTGGGGGGAAGCAAACAGATCTATGTCTGGGCTCCCCCATTTTTGAGTTATCATTGCGAATACTTGTGGATCTAGTTTCCACTCATGAGGATCTATGATGTTTCTGCTTAGATCGTCTGTCAATGTGTTTTTCTTTCCTGGCAGGAATTGTGCTTGTAGCTGAACTTAGTAGGTCAGTGCTGTGTTCCACAAGGTCATTGCTTGCCTGCATAGGGGGTAGGAATGTGTGCCCCCTTGCTTGTTTATGTACCACATCACTGTGGTGTTGTCCGTCTTTATTAGGAGTTGTCCTGGATGTAGGAGGTCCTTGAAAGCTGTTAGGGCATTTTGTACAGCTAGCATCTCTTTTTGATTGATATGTAGATGCATTTGATCTGCAGACCATTTGCCCTGAATACATTGTCCTGCCATGTGTGCTCCCCAGGCATAATCCGATGCATCTGTTGTAATAGTTTGCCTGGCTGGGGGTAAGACAAAAGGCTGACCCTTGTTGAGGTGACATGCCTGAGCCCACCATAGAAACTCCTGTTGAAGGCAGGGAATGAGTGGAATTATTGTTTCCAAGCTGTGGCTGTGTTGAGTCCATACACGTTTCAGGTACCATTGTAATTTCCTCATATGCAGTTTTGCAAATGGTATTAGTAGTATGCAAGATGCCATGAATCCCAAGGCCTGCAGAATTTTTATTGCAGGGAGTTGGGTCTTTGTTGCCATCATATTGAAGTATTGAGTCAGTTGTCCTTGCTTGTCTGGCATGAGATAAGCCATCTGGGCCGTTGTATTTAAGCTGGCACCCAGGAATATTATGTCTTGTGAGGGCACTAGTTTTGACTTCTTTTCATTTACTGTGTACCCTAGGCAACTTAAGTTTTTGACAAACGCCAGATGCTTTAAAAGAATGTCCTTCTTTTCTGCTTGAATAAGGCAGTCGTCCAGGTATGGATATATCTGAATTCCTCTTTGTCTGCAGTATGCAATTACTGGTGCCAGGCATTTTGTGAAGACCCTGGGCGCAGTAGATAAACCAAAGGGCAGTGCAGAGAATTGCTAATGGGTTGAACCTGCTATAAATTGGAGGTATCTTCTGCAATTTTGTCTGATAGGGACATGTAGGTATGCCTCCTTGAGGTCCAACATTACTAGCCAAGCCTTCTTGCCCAGCATGGAAAGAAGCTGCTGTAGTGTTAGCATCTTGAATTTGGGTACTTCCAGATATGTGTTTAGAATTGAGAGGTCCAGAATGGGTCTCCAGGCTTTGTCCTTTCGGGGAACTAGAAAGAGTCTTGAGTAAAATCCTTGTCCTTGCTCCTGTGCTGGGACCTTTTGAATGGCTCTCATGTCCATGAGAGCTGAAATTTGCTGTTGAGCCTCTGCCCATTGATTTGGTGGCAGGTTTGGCATTCCTTTTATCCTTGGTAAAGTGTGGAAGTGGAATCTGTATCCTTGAGATACAATATTTAGGACCCATTTGTCTTTTGTGATGCTGTGCCAGTTGTCTGCAAAAAGTGCTAGTTTTCCTCCCAAGGGAGCTGCCAAGAGGGATTTGCTTGGCAGTCTGAGGGTAAGTCACTGTGTTTGTCTTCTGATAGTTTGAGACCTGTCTTCTCCTCCTTTTTGGGTTGTGGCACCCCATTGTTGAGGCTGGTAAGAGCCTTGTGACTGACCTCTGCCTCTTGGGCATCTGTATTTGCCCCTCTGTGGTCTGGCAGAAGCTGGAAAGGACCAGTTTTTGGTTGGCCAATTTCTGCTGAACCTGCAAAAAATCCTTGACCGTCTGCATAGATTTTGCCTTATCCTCCATTTTCTTTAAAATTTCTTCTGCTTTTACACCAAATAAAACATCCTGCTGTAAAGGTGCATCCAATAACTTTGCTTTAACATGATCAGGTAAAGTTTGTTCTTTTAACCAAGCATGCCTACGTATGACAGACCCTGTCACTGCTGCTCTACAAGAAGCTTCCAATGAATCAAATCCACATTGCAAAGTATGTTTTCCCACTTGTTCAGCTGCATGCAACAAATCTTGCATTACCTTGTAATCAGGTTGTTCTGTATGTGTGATCATTTTTTGTTTTAATTGAGACATCAAATATTGTTGATATTTCAGCATGTGAAACTGGCAGTTTAAGGCCCTCATAGCTAGAGTAGCTGAGGTATATACTTTCTTTCCCCATCTGTCTAGTGCTCTAGAATCCCTTTCAGAGGGTACAGGATTTTTAGCAATAGAGGCCTTAACCCCTTTGGGACCCTGGGAAATGGTTTCTGGGTCAGCAACAGGGCTTTTATATAGGAATTTGTGTGAGTCAGGGACTCTGATCTGTCTGGTTTGGCTGGTGCAGGAGGTAGTGAATCTGGGTTAAGGCTAGATTCTGAATAAACATCATCCACAATGTCTAACACTGGTGGAATAGCAAGTGGTCTGTGCTGGGGTAGTAAAAGGAACTCTCGGAGCCTTTTCTTAGAATCAGAGTAATCCTGGCCATCCCAGTGGAAATGTTCCCTCATGGTATGTAAAGTTTCCCAAAAAGAATAGTCTTCTGGGGGAGATGCTGAAGGGATAGACTCTTCAGCATCAGAATCTTCATAAGGGGGGAAAAGAGTATTCCTGTTCCTCAGAAGAATCTGAAAAAACTGAAACCTGGTCAGAGGAAGTGTAATCCTCCTCCTGTCTTGGCCTTTTATCAGGAGGGGGATGGGAACCCCTGATAAGGGTAATTAAATCTTCAGCCATCTTAAGCATCTGTTTCTTAGGCATGGGGCCTTGTACTGGAGACTGCTGTATAGTCTTCTTTGTTTTTAAAGGGGTTTTCAGCTTTGCATAAGATTTAATAGTGAGTGTAGTCGGCCTGAAGACACCTTCTGCAACTGAAGACGTTTCAACTGTACCGGAATCTCCTTCAGTCATGGAGTCGGAAGGGCCTAAAGGTAAAGGTTGTGGAGGCCTAGCAATCTCCGCTTGGGAATCGGATGCCGCCTGGGGTTCTAAATCAGCGGTCTTCAGGGGCTGCGTAGGCGCCTAACTGAAAACCGGAGAACTGGCGACTGGCCTAGCAGTCGCCTCGGAGTCTGGTTTGGGTCTCGGCTGCCTGTCTTTATCTATGCGTTTTTTATGCATTCCGGTCGTCGATTTCTCTGATGGCATGGTATAATTAAATTTCCTACCAAAATAATGTCGGGCGAAATCAAACTGACGTTTAATAGTACGTTTGTTAAACCTAGCACAAAACCGACAACCTGTAACGTCGTGGTCTGGGCCTAGGCAAGGAATGCAATAAGAATGAAAGTCCTTATGAGGTATTTGCTTTCCACAAGAAATGCAATTGTTAACTTTTTCTGACATCAGACTGAAGCAAGAAAAGGTTCCCCAACGGGGTACTTAGCTTTATTGAAGACTTCGGTCTGAAATTCGATTTGAAAATCTCAGGAGTCGGCCGACCGGCACTATCGACCTGCTTCTGCTTCAGGCACCGTGCGGCAAGAAAGACTGAAGAAAATGGCGTCAGATGCCTCTTATATACCCCTGGCGCACTGACTTCAGGGAAGAAGTGACAGCAACTGACTCCGGACCAAGACTTTGGAACTCTGGCTGACTGCGGGACCGCCTGACGGCAGGATAACCCAAGAGTGATGACTGCAGCAGTGTAACACGATGAACATCAAGTTTTACATACAGATTTCTGTTGTTATAGTTAATGGCAGCTAATGATACTGAATACAACATGATGAGAGAGGGGCAGGTAAAGTGTTCATATTATAAGAATGGAAGATTAGTTAGGAGTTAGACAAATGTCAGGTGAGGAAATTGGTGGTGACTAGATTGTGTTAATTTAGATTATTGTAAAGGTTGGTGTAAGAGTGATATCCACACTGGGAGAAGATAGTTTAAGAAGAGCATGAAGTGAGGGATGACAGGAGAAACGTAACAGAAGAGCTGCGTGAGGAGTGTAGATATGTTATGGCTGTCTGTGCTGTCTAAAGGCAGTACAGCTTTTAGCAGTGATGATGAGTACTATGTTCCCTGTAAGCATTAGTTGCTTATCCATGATTGACAAAGCACTGGCATTAACAGGGTTTTTTTCTGGACTGATGTAGTTGTTCTAATGTCTTGGGTTAAATTGCTGCAATGCTCTGGGGCTGTTTTGGTAAAATATTTTTTCTGCAGGTAGATAGTGCATAGTGACCTAATAAGGAGATTGGTGTCAGTATTTCTAAGGCAATAAGATGTTGCTCTGAAGTGTACGACATTTTTGATCAGGGTTAGTATTGTTAACTTATCAGTTTAAAGGTTAATCTATTCAGAAGAAAAGAGGCTTTCCCTTCAACTGATAGTCAGCGATGTTCTTGGGAAGGGGGGGCAGATATATGTATAAACTGTAGTATTTTATTTACTGTCCTTTGTAGTAGCTGAGTGTTTTGATATGAGTGTAGTGAAATGATTGGTAGGGCAGTTCTGCTACGAGCGATTGAATCTCAAGTGCTCAAAGAGCACTGTCTCAAAGCCAGAGACTCGAGCATTTTATAGCTCATACAGACTGCCACTCATGCTCACACTCAAATATGAGTTAAAGCAAGCTGCTGATGCACCTTAGCTGAGCACATTATTTGAGTTTGAGTGAGATGAGTGCAGCAGCTGTAAGAAGCTAATGGGAGTGGGTGGATATCTATATTAGGGCAGTCACTGGGAAGCGGATTTAGGTTTAAGGAGTAAGACAGTGATTTTAGGGTTAGGCAGTGAGAAGAGAATTTTACGGTAGGGAGCGGGAATGGAGTTTTAGGGTTAGGGATGAAGAAGGACTTTATGCTTAGGAATCAGGAAAGGAGTTTAGGGTTAGGGATAGATCAGGGAGTTTAGGGTTAGGGATAGATCAGGGAGTTTAGGGTTAGGGATAGATCAGGGAGTTTAGGTTTAAGGAGGAAGACTGCAGCAATCAGGGATTTTACGGTTAGGAAGGGAGAGTGGAGTTTTAGGGCAAGGGAACGAGGAACTGGGTTAGCAACTGGGTGGGAGTTTTAGGGTTAGAGTTAGAGCTCTGGTAGGGCTAGCACTGACGGGTGTTGGGAAGGCTGAACAGTTAAGTAAGATCAATTAGCTGAGTTAGAGCACTTGTTTTTTCAAGCAAGTGATAGCAAGAAATTGTGTTATGTGCTAATGGCATGCAAGCACTTGTAGTAGACCCAGTTAGGACATTTTCTAACCTAGGAATTAAAACATTAATTTCAACTGATTTTCTTGATTCAGTAGTTAGAAAATATGAAATTTTATAAGTATTATTTAGTTGAGTATGGACCTTGCTTATTTGAGTTTCAGTGTGTGGTAGAAAAGAAAGTGACAAGTCAAGCATCAAACCCTGGCATTTTTGTTCCATAACAAAAGGTAACTGAAGGTATGTAGGGTCAACTATGTAGAGCAGTCATGTGGAAGTAAATCATCTTGTGGTCCCATATAGCAAACAGATAGCTGTCTTTGTGTTCAAAGTTAATTTGTTGCCATATAACCAATTCCAAAGCAAGGGGGAAATCATCTTGCAACAAGTTGCTAATTTCATTCTGTGATAATGAAGCTGTTCAGACTACAATGTCATCAGCACATTAGATAATATTGAGATGGTAGCAAGTCCAAGGACAGGTCATTAATAAATAACAAGAATAGCAGTGGCCCAAGTATTTGTCTGGGACCCACACAGACAATTGCAAGGAAAGCTGTAAAGGTTGAGGGTAGGACTGAGATAGATAAGATAGACTGCTACATGTCTAAAGTGTTAACAGATGGTTGTGGTGAGGGGGACAGAATCAGGAATAAGGACAGTGAGTTGACAAATACCAGAGAGGTCAGTCTCGTGTCCACTATTCTTTTCTGTGACTATTTCAGACATATCTGAGAAACTAGAAAACTGATCATCTTCTCTGCTGACAAAGCAATGACAAGAGTAGCAGTGGGGGACAGGGGAAGACTTTAATAAGGAATCGGGAAAGTCTGAAAAAGTAGCTTCAAAAATGACAGTGTAGATTCAGTAAACAGATAGAAAGTAGAACATTTTGGCCACAACAACCCTGGTGTGGTGTATCAGCTGGGAAGAGCGAAACTGATGGCAGCAGATCAGAATTTGTCCCAGGGGTTCCATCTGTGTCCTTCATTGACAGAGGTGACAGGTGCTGACTGAGGTTTCTTTTTGGGGATAAGCTCTTGGCTAGGCTTGGAAGGGCCCCAAGGCCATCAGCCTAGTAACCTTCTATGATCCTATGTTACAGTAATTTATATCACCAGTCATTCTGTGTAGTTGTTTTTTTATGCCTAAACCATTGCATAAAAACATGTTTTGCCTCAACAATGCTTATATTATTTATTTTTGAAATCAATAATTACCTTATCATGCAAAATGACTGCTATTTCTTTTATATAAATTGTTCCTATTCAAAACGTTACTCTACATGCATTGTTTGCATAAACAATTAATAGTTAGATTTTGCTGTCATGCAGTAATTTCTTTCAGATAGCCACTCATATGTAAAATAGGTCTTTCATGTATGTAATTATTAACTACTTTTCCTAGACTAGTAAGCACCTAACCATTTACATTTGTTTGCATATAAAAATTACTCTGTATAAAATGTTGCCTTACATAGCCAGTACACATGACCTTGTTAATCCTGCCACATCCTAGATGAATACAACAACAAGCTTCATCATCCAAACTAAATTAGTTGCAGCACGTTTTACCTCTATGTATTGAAAGGTTGGTTGTATGAGCTGTAAAGCTCTCACACTCTGTAAATACTGTAAATAGCTTTTGACTTTAACTGTGTGAATTTGTTAAAATGGATCTGCACAATATTTTTCCACTATGGGCAATATTGCTCACGCTTTGTATTACTTGATATGTATTTGTACTTTTATTTTTATTGGACTGCTATCTTTACTGTAATCTGTTTCATGGAGCTTTTCTCCCCGGGCCTCCACTGAAAACAGGCTCTCTGGGCCCAGTGGACTTCCCCAGTAATCAAACTGGAAATAAATAAACAAATAAATAATAAAGAAAACAATATCCTTTGGAGCTGAGTTTGATTCCCACAATGTCCCCAAGTATCATATGTGATACTGAGCAGGTCACTTAACAGGAATAAGGGTTCTTGATCATGGAAAAGCACACTTAGAGTTTAGCTGGTTTACAAAAGATTTAAATAAAGTTGTACTTTCTTATAAGTTCTGCTGAATGACATTGCTAGAGTCGCATGCAGAAAATGTACTTTGGGGTCCACACCTATGTCTGCTGACATGTCTTTCTCTTGGTTCTATATTACAAGATTGAAGCTTTACTTAATCGAATAAGTAAAGTTCAAACTTGTAATATCGAAACTGTTAACTGTTGAACGGCCGATTTAACCCAGGGAAACACTTCCCTTGGCCGTTCTGTGAAGTATGCCTGTTTCTCCAATTTGGAGCGATCTTGGAGTTGGTATATTTAGGTAGGGGGTGTGGGGGGTACAGCCCCCATATGGGGGGTGTGGGGGTTGAAGTCCCCCACTTGATTTCAGATGTAAAGTTTGTTGTTTTTTTGATTCGCCCAAGGGAAATGTTTCCCTTGGTTGAATTGGCTGTTCGACAATTTTAGCTGTCACTATTACAAGATCGCGCTTTAGTTATTCGATTAACTAAAGCTTCAATGTTGTAATATGGATGCTTTCTCTTGGAACGACTGTTAGGCAAACACTCGAGAGTCCATTCCCGTTTGTGGAACTGGGTTTGACATCTCATACTGATTAATACTGTTTTAAAATGCGTCTTTGTTCTCACTTAGATCACTTGTTCTAGTGGATTTTTTTTTCATTTAATATTCGCTTGGAGGCACACTAGAAAGTTTGCACATGTACATGCGCATGCATATTTGATATCTCTGTCTTCATTCATTACTCTGGATGAGGTTTCTAATTTTTGATATGCACAGATTTTAGGTGAGCAGGTTACAGTGAGCAGGTTACAGTTCTGTTACAGAACTGCTGGATTAGTGCTGTAGCAAAGGCAAAGCAGAGGACCTAGTTACCTGCTATCAACATCTTGGGAAGTGTAGTCACGCTGCACTAATGCGTGAAAATTGTCACTGAAGCTTCTGCTGTCCCTTCGTGTATTGTGCAATGCACAGCATGACTGCTGCCTTTACTTATCCAGTCACATGAACCAGACAACAGCATTCTCTCCTTCTGTCCAACTCTAAACATGCCTGCCTTCTTCTACAGCAATAGTGTAACGTTGCTGCAACATTCTGCTGTTAGCTAGGCCTGATTTTTTGTGTAAGTGAAACCCAGTGGTGTATGTAATTCTCCTCTGATTTAGTATCTACAGGGTTAGAAGCAAGATGACAGTAAAAAGGAGAGCAGGTGGAGACCGAGACAGAGAGAGAGAGAGAGAGAGAGAGAGAGAGAGACAGACAGATACAAAGAGCTTGCTCAGAGGTCACACAAATTCCCAATCAGCATGCATTCTATTTTGCAGCACTTCTCATGTATTTGGCATAGAAGAGTGTTTCAGATTTCTATGCTGATGTTTTTCTCCCTGTTATAATGTTGACAGAAGGGATGATTACTAAATCATTTCATGATGTTAAATAAGTTTCTTATGCACCACATTTTACACAGTAGAGTCTGTATACTTGTTTTTTGTTAATGGAAAGCAGAATAAACGTGTGCTTTAGCAATGGACCCATATCCTCAACCTCTTAGGTTCAAGCCTAGCCAAAAAATGTACCCTGGCTTTCGCCACCCAAGAAAATTATTTTTCTGTGGCTCCTCTTAGAGCAAGAAATCTGGGCAAAACTATAAATAATGGGACAAAGCTCAAAATTGGGGACAATTTTTAAATATTGCTCTTACAAACTTAGAAAGTTGATGGAATAATAGGCTTTACATTTACATGGATTATTTGAAGGGTATGAAGTCTGAAACTCAAACATTTGACTTCAAACATCAGTGATTTGCCAGAAAATTAAAATTTTATGAGGACCATACCAAAAATATGAGGCAAAAATCTGGATATTCTTCAAAAATCTGGACAGTTGACTGGTATATATATATATATATATATATACACACACACACACACACACACACACATGTATATATATATATATATATATATATATATATATATATATATATATATATATACGGATGCCCTTAACAAGCTTAAGGTTTCAAAACTTCGAACTTCAAATGGTTAAGACCATCAGATCGAAGTTTTGAAACTTCGAACGTTTTCATTGGAAATTGCTGCATGCACAGAACAGGACATTTACCATTTTCCTCACTGTAGTGTGATCTCAGAGTTGGTATAGTTATTTAGCAGGGGGGGTTATTATTTTTTATTACAATTTTGAAGTTTCAAAACTTTGATCTTATGGTCCTGACTATTTGCAGTTTAAAGTTTTGAAACTTCGAGCTTGTGAAGTAGATTTTTATATATATATATATATATATATATATATATATATATATATATATATATATATATATATATATATACACACACACACACACACACAGTGGCTATAAAAGTGTACACACCCCGGTTAAATTTTGTGATGTAAAAAAATGAGACCACAATAAATAATTTCAAAACTTTTCCCACCTTTAATGTGACCCATAACCTGTACAATTCAATTGAATAACAAACAAATATGTTAGGGGGAAAAAAAAAAAAAAAAAAGTACAATATATGTTGCATAAGTGTGCACACCCTTAAACTAATACTTTGTTGTGTGTGCACACCCTTAAACTAATACTTTGTTGAAGCACCTTTTGCTAATACTTTGTTATGGCTAGGCTTGTATAGGCCCTAGGGCCAATAGCCTAGTACCAACCTATGAACCTATATATATATATGTATGTATATGTATATATATATATATATATATGTATATATATATATATATATATATATATATATATAGGTTTACAACA
The DNA here is from genome assembly GCF_019279795.1 of Protopterus annectens. Lineage (NCBI taxonomy): Eukaryota > Metazoa > Chordata > Ceratodontiformes > Protopteridae > Protopterus > Protopterus annectens. The sequence goes on from NC_056728.1 coordinate 1,835,979,166, forward strand.
TTTTCTTTTTTTTTTTTGATTTTTTCTTATCTGAATTTGGTAATACAGAATTACCAAAATGTCAGAAATGGTAACCACGGAATCGACATTCGAACACAGAAGTTCCAATGTCGAAATTCCATGTTAGCTGTAACATTTTTGCATAGGGGCAAGCCTCCCTGCACTCCCCCACAACCCCTGCATTTTATATTTTCCAACTCCAAGATTGCAGTACAGTGAGGGAAAGGTAAATTTCCTGAGCCCCACTGTAGTGTAATCTGTTATCAGAAAGTCAATCCCATATTAGCGAATGCACACAACCATTCACTAATGAGAATTCAAACATTTCTGGATTGGCAATACAGAAATTGGAAAACATGCATTTGGCCATATATCTGTCTATCTCTTTCTCTCTCGCTCTGGCGCTCTCTCTCATTTTGTTAACCAGTTCTATCCCACAGAGATAAAAGTTACTTTGCAAGGTTGATCCTGGCATGGTAGAGTCCCACTACAAAGCTGGGGACAATGGTTTTGAATAGTCATTCATCATAGTCACATCATTTGTGAGACACAGGAAGAAACATTTTCCCAGGTAAAACAGATAGACATTAACCAGGTAATATTTCAAAGTTGGTCTCTGACACTGATATACGTCTGATTAAATAATTAACTAGCTAATTAATAACTGATTGATTATCTGAAGGTATTTCTTGTGAGTCTGTTGGCAGTTTAAATCTCTTTTAGATTGTATCTAAAACTTAGTCTGTATATGCCAAGCCAAAAATATTTTACTTCTCCAAAAAAAAAAAAATGGACACAACAGCAAAAAACAAAGACAAAATCACATGGACAAATAGATAAAATAATGGCATTTCACAGGCATGAATGAACAGCATGATAAAATATTTATCCACACACAACACTCACACACACACACACACACTCACACACTCACAAACTCACACACCACACACACTCACACACTCACACACACACCACACACACACACACACACACACACACACACACACACACACACACACACACACACACACACACACACACACACACACCACACACACCACACACACCACACACACACCACTGGGCTGAAGCTAGAATTGTCAGCTTAACACACAGCCAAAAAAAGTAGGTTTTTACAAAGTGTTACTGGTATATCACTTGTTAAATGAATAATCCATGATGAATAAACTTGTAGAAGAAGTGGATTATGGACATTTACTGTACTACAGAGAAATTTGATTCTGTGCATAATAATGATCAAGTTATACCGTTGTTTTCTCATGAAGTGTTTCTAGAGCCAAACACGTGTGTGGTCAGACCTTTAGCATTTGACAGTTAACTGCATGATGTAATGAGTGGTACAGCTACTATATGGAGGAGGTCTATTAATAATTAAAATATGCTAATAATGAGTCATTTTAGTCAGAAGACTGGATGTAGCTGGGATGGGGGAGTACCAAGAATTTACAAGATAAGCTGGAAAAATATAAACTAAGAATGACCATGTATCACAACAGCCAGGACCTGACCATAAGTAAAAGATGACAGGCCCTTATTACTTTGAGGAAGGCAGAATGGCACAGATGTTACATGACATGAAGGAAGAAGACAACAAATGACAAGTTATGTTAATTAGGATGACAAAACGGATGTACAGAAAGACAGAGAGTCAAATGTGAAACAAAATATTATCTGACATCTATTTGACTGTCGTGCAGGAAGTAAATGAGAAAAAGAATAGTAGAGGGGTTTGAAACGAGAAAAAGTGACAGATATAGGAACACTGAATATACACATAGATAGATAGATAGATAGATAGATAGATAGATAGATAGATAGATAGATAGATAGACTCTTTACTCTACTCCTCTACTTGTCACTATCACTAGTGCTACCCCCCTCTGTAGCTCTCCTTGAATTTTCCTTTTTTTTTTATTTAACACCTTCTGCTCTCTCTACTTGACATATTACTACAGACAGACAGATATCCTTTCTATTTAAATATATCCTGATAGATATGGAACTACTCTGTTTCTACAGACAGACAGACAGACAGTGTTATCATTATTGTAAATACTGTATAGATGACTATTGGACTTAGGGGTGAGTCACTATTTTTCTCTCCTTCAACATTAGTATATTTAAGTGGTTAAGATTATAAACTACTCACTGTCACTGTTTGTTTTGATTATATATTTGTTGCTTCTATACTATTACTAGCTTATTTTTATATTTACCTATAATACTGCATCCTATTACTGTTTTTTTTTTTTTTTTTTTTTTTTTGTTGTGTTGTTATGTTACTTTAGTGGAGTATTTTTCTCCTCTTTTACTCTGAAGATGGACATATATCCAGCCAGATAGCCCGGTCAACAGATAGATAGATAAATAAATAAAATATTTTTTGTTTTACTTCCCTCAGGACCTCAATTTGAAGGGTTCTCTTCCTGTGCCCAATGGATTGGGAGATGGGTCTCCTCAGGCTAGGCAAGAGTAGGGTGGTAGAGAGCAAGCCAGCATACTGGTCCCGAGAAGTAGTCTATTCCCTCCCTAAGGCATTAACCCCCTCAGGAGCACTGCTGTTGCTGTTTCACAAGTTGAAGTGTGCCTCTACATGGCAAGTTTCCTGCAACTTCTAATATGACTGCACTTGACTACAAAGGCCCAGCAAGCCTGTGATCTACTTGGTGTAATGCCTCATGCTCCAGCTGGGTGTTACCACTGTAGAGAGCAAGAGTCATGACATACATGGTGTATGCTTTTACATCACACTGGCAGTGCGATATACGCAAGGTCTGTTATGGCAGACATAACAGTGCACTTCTGTTGCCCACTGCAAGATTATAATGCCCCCCACACACAATCTCAGGCATGAACCTTGACCATTACAGAGCTATCATAGCTTTCTTTAGCCATACAGTACACACTGGACACCTATCGGCCAGTCCTCATATAAGACTGAAAATGTGTAACAGATATACAGCCAGTAACACTGCAACCTCTCCTGCCGAGGAATCAGGAGCAGATTCATTAGGTTATACTAGGCAATCAGTCTGCAGGCTATTAAAAAAGTCTAGTCTATAATCAGACAATGACCAAAGGGGGAATCAAACCCTGTACCTTGTGCTTTTGATGTATCATGTCAATCCCCCCTCATATCAACTATTTTTGCAATCCTGCCTGTTAGCATTCTGTTACACACTTAGTCGTTACACTTGCCAGACTCGAACACCTACCTATCTGAGGACATATCCTACTGGCATTTTAATTAACTGCTGACTCCACAGAGGAAATCAAAAAACACTTTACTTGTATCAAGATTACACCACCCTAGATAAGACTTGATCTCACAACCCCCTGCTGAGGGAGCCAGTGCCTTATCATTTACACCAATGGGATCTACTACAAGTTATCCTGTGATGTTACTTTCACCGCTCTGAAAGACTCTTTTCAAATTATACCCTTGGATTTCCAAAATAATGACTGAGACCTTTATAGCATACAACTGCTCTTGCAGGTGAAAAATAGAATAGGTACAGACAGAGTCTTAATGTTAGCACCATTATCAGCAGACATTCTCTGTTAGTATACAGTCATCAGCAAACATTGCCTTCTCTCAGAGGTCTTTTAAGAAGGAGATTGAGGGGCTCTCTATTCCTGCATGTTACTGGAGCAAAAAGAGGGAGAAGGGTCCAAAATGGTGTAACTACCTTTAAAATGCACCACACCCAAAGACTTCTAAGATCAAACAATCAAAACCTTATTGAGGTTTACAGACCCCTCCACCCCCCAGGACAAAACCTCCTGTCCTTCTCACTAGCACGCCTATGGAACTCCCTTCCCCCCTCCATTCGTACAACCGCTAGCCTCCCATACTTTAAAAAATTACTTCACTCTCATCTAACATCCACATGGCAATGCTCCTGCTCCCATCCCCCATAACCTACTCTCCACTCTTTCTTCTCTTCCCCCTCTTACAAATCCCAGTTAGCGAATTCATGCTCACTTATAGTATACAACTCCTTACTTGTACCTAGCAATCTCTTAGCCTACTGCATCTAACTACCTATCCCACTAGGAAAAAAAACACATTCGACTTTTAATATTTTTGCATTTGTTACTTTTGATTAAAATATGTTTGATCTATCTTATAACCAGAAATTGTACAATGTTAATCTCTGTAATCTTCATGTAATCTATGTGTGGAACCTAATCTTTGTATAATCTGTATGTGGAGTTTTTCTCCCCAGGACTCCATTGAAAACAGGTTCTTTAGGCCCAATGAACTATCCTGATTAAACAACTGCAAATAAATAAATAAATAAATAAATTTTGTTATATGGAAGGTACCCTTATCATGTCTGGTACCTCAGAGCATTCTCCCACTATGTGCAAGAGTCACTAACATCCCTTAAGGATTTGCATGTGGTAGCAAACCCAATAACTGTGTCACAGTTATGTAACTATCATGATTTTTTCCATATGCACTCCTATGGGACAGCATAATTCTCAATTGTACAGATTTTCACAGAATGCCCAGATTTTTGCCTCATATTTTTGGTCTGTTCCTCATAAAATTTGTGATTATCTGGATTTCTGTGGCAAATCAGTGGGGACTGAATTTACTAAATAATGACAGGCATTTGAGTTTTAGACTTCATATCCTTCAGAAAAATGCATGGTAACACAATACCTTTATTCTAGCAACTTTCTAAGTTTATAAGAGCAATATTTAAAATGTGTACCTATTTTGAGGGCTTTGTCCCCCTATTATTTTTGTCTTTATCCAGATTTTTTTGTGCTGAGAGATTGACAGCTATGTGGGGCAGTAGAAATGCAATGACATTGGTGTGTTTCTATGACCAAGAAAAACGGGTGGCACTATCTACTGTAGATCGATCCTCTTCTATGGTGTTTGCATATGTTTTTCCCTACAGCTACCACTAGAGGTCACTCCAACATCAAGCAAATTTGCAACAATTCTTTTCCTGGGGGGGGGGGGGGTGCTTTTAGCTTCCACCTTGTATGGTCATCCAGCAATTCAGATCTGTCATCACAGATTGGCTTTAGCCATAATGTCATTATCCAACTAATGTTCTTGTAAGTCAGCCTCATCTGTTCAAGTTTTACATTGCCAGGAGCAGTAACATTACTTCATCATTTAGACAAATAGACATTTTTAGTGCTACTTGGACTTATTTTACATAAAGTAAAAATTAACTGCTGTTAAAATAACAGAAATAGAACTCATATTTGAGGGTTTTGTATTTTGGAAAAGGGCATTAATTATCAAGTGGACATGGATCTTACGTAAAGATTAGTTCAGATGTATGAATCCAGTGTCTTCTGTCAGTCTGTCATATGACCTAAAGGCATACTGCTGATATAAATGCTTTCAGAACAAAGGTTGTTTTCATCTAGTTACTAGATTACTATTCGTTACCTGGTTCAGTATGGCAAACTCCTATTATCACCTATACACTCTCCTTTCCCTTCCTGTTAATATTTTTCTTTCCTCTCTTGTATTTGAATCTTGTGCAGGCAGGAAAATGCATCAAGTAAAAAGCTGTTTTGTCACACATGGTGTAAAATTACAGCTTCCGTCTTCATTAGCACCTCAGCCACAAGCTTTTACTTGAAAAATAGAGTTTGAATTTTCTTGATTTATAAGTTCATCAGTACACTGCTGCTTTTCTTAAACAGTCCATGACTAACTTAAGTGACCAAATGAAAAATGCATGAGCTACTGCATAGTTCTGAGCAATGTGCACAATCTACCACCATTAATACATTTCATCCTGTTGTCCAGGGTTTGACTCCCTTCATCTCCATTTGCCTAGGATGTGACTTCTATCAAGTCAATTAACTAGACGGTGTGCTGCCAGGACATTTCATAAGAGATGCACTTGTACTTAATGCGTTTACACAGCAAATAAAATAAAAATAATTAGTTGCAGTATTAGCATTAGTCGGTCATCTTTCTTATTATTTTAATTATTAATTGGTTAAATGGTCAGTGGCTAGTCCAATAGACCCTTTTTTTAAAAATAACTTCACCCAAATACATTCTAGTTGAAAGAAATAGCTAGCCAATAAATAAATTGTTGTGCATTAATAAAAACTGTCACAAAACGAAATACAAAACAGTACCAAGAAGATATCGAGATAAACTTCTGTGTTTATTCATAGCAGCTACAATCCAGCTGATGTCACTCTCCAACTTTTTCAAATGCCATAAGAAAGTGGAAGAATAAAATCAGCTAGAATGTTACTATTATAAACGAAATGATATTTTTTCTGATATATTTTTCCAATATACATTATAAACTTGACTCATGACATATACATATAAACAAAAAATGCAAACAGAAAACACTATAAAGTTTGCAACAGTGCAATATAGTTAATCAAAATAAGACAAACGGAATGTGTTTTTTCATGTTCCAGTGAACTACCACCTGTTGCATGAGATATTGTAAAACTCTGTACTTAATTCATACCTCTCAGCTGTACAGATTTTCACAGAATGTCCAAAATTTTCCTCATATTTTGGTCTATTTTTCATAAATATTGTATTTTTCTGGCAAATTAGTGGTAAATCATTAAAGATTGAAGTTAAAAAACTAATGATGGACATTTGAGTTTCAGACTATATACCATTCAGAAAATTCATTCTAATGTAAAACGTTATTCTATCAACTTTATTTATGGCTTTGTCCAGATTTTTTGCTTTAAGAGGTTGAGAGGTTTGGCATGAAAAAATTGAAAAACAATCAAACATTGAAAATTTTAAACAATTAAACGTCCCTTGGTCTTTAATAATATTTAATATAAGGAGTTGCAAATAATCCTTTTGCCACTCCATGACCAATTATCTCCAAATCCTTCCACCTGCTTCACACTACAGTTTAAGTGTGCTGAGATATAGCTGCCCTGAATATTTCTGTTGCAAAGGTGTTAGAACTCACTGCCAAAGGATCTTCCACAGCTGAATTTCAGTCACATTTCTAAAAACAGCAAAATGACAACACCTTTACAGCAAACAATTCCTATAGTTTATACCCTGTTTGCAAGGAGCACTATGGCTCTCATGAAGAGTCTTTTGGCTTTTCCCGGTTAGGGGTTGCCACAGCGGATCTCCGGTCAGTTTATGATTGGTAGTGATTTTTACGGTGTTGAGTTGCCAGCCCAGCGCCCAAACTTCAGAGAAGGCACACCCACATGCATCTACCTGCATGTCTTTTAAATTTCAGTCGCTCGCAGGGAGGACATGCAGACTCCACACAGAAGGCACTCCAGCTGAGAATCGAACTAGAGAGCCTCTTGCTGTGAGGTGACAACGCTAACCACTGCACCACCGCGACCGACATATTTAGTTAAAAAATTATTTTGTTTAAACTGTAGCAAACTGTTGCTACAGTTTATACCCTGCCTGCACAAAGCACTACAGCACTCAAGTTTTAGTAAAAAAATTTTTTTTTTACTTTTAAACTCTACCAAACTGCTTCCTACAATGTGGCAAGCAATTGCTACAGTTTAGACCACACACAGAGTGCTAAAGCACTCAGGTTTGACTGCAAATGCAGTACTAATTTTTAAAATCCAGTATTACATTACATTTTAAGAGCAATCGGGATTCGATGATCACCCCCCTCAACACTTTGTGCCTGGGACAGTTGCCCCTCTCACCCCACCCTAGCCACGTTACTGCCTCAGCCAGTAAGTTCTGCTTAGACTCTTCAAATTTGCAAAAAATACAGTAGCAATTACTGGTCTCCATCTACAACAACATATTATGAGAACATCAGTTTTCTGGCAAATTTAAGAGACCTCAGGTAAATGCTGCTCTCATAAAAATAAAATTAAATGCTGTGAGTTATCTCAAACTGAGTAAAATGAGCTCACCTTTCTGTCCCTACTTCATTGATTGTTTTTGGTGGAAAACCATCTGAAGGGGAGAGCAACTGTATTCCAATGAATTATCTCACTGCCTCGCCCCTCAACTCTGTTGGCCTCCAGCTAGTATAGCTGTTGTGGCTCTAATTTTGAAATCACTTTTTTCACTCCATGACGCAAATGCCACTCTCTGACCCAAGTGACTCCAAAACTTCATAGATTCTTTATGGCACAGAGTCATAGGGGGAGGCACACTCTATTTGCCCTCATTATGCTCAGACTCACTCTAATCCCAGTATCCTACTTCCCAAATCCCACCCACACCAACCTCCTCTACTTATATACTTAACATCTCCCCTCTTTCACTCTAAATTAATAGAAAGCCATCCCTTAACTTTCACTCCACCCATTCCCAATTCCAACCTTCAACCCAACACAGTCTCATTTCCATTCTCTCTATCCATGCCTACAACCACAATTATATCCTCTGTTTCCCCTTATGTTGTATCTTTTGGCTTTTTCCCGGTTAGGGGTCACCACAGCGGAACTCCGGTCTGCTAATGATTGGCAGTAGATTTTTACATGCCGAGTTGCTGGCCCTAATGCACAACCTTCAAACGAAGGTACGCCCATTCACTTCATGTCTCCACACAGAAGATGCTCTAGCTGAGAATCGAACAGGACAACTTCTTACTGTGAGGCAACAATGCTACCGCAGCACCACTCTTTATACTTTGCTTTCTAGCACAGTTAACATTTGACTACCATCTTCCACATCATTCATGTTATAGCTCCTCCAGTGTAACAATCTCATCCAAAAACAGGCAGAAGCCCTACTTCACCACTGTTGCATTTCTGTATCATACCACCCCTACAGATTACTTCAAAAACAGATCATAGACAACAATCCCATAATTCAAATCCCTAACATCAAAGTCAAACCAAAATACAAATGGATATTTTCCTACTGGCATTTTACATCTAAATGATGACATTCACCCCAATCCAGGGCCATCTCACGCCAGTGCTATATTCTTTTCTAACTCATCTCCAATCACCATAAAATAACAGATTTACTAGGACTAAAAATAACTCATGCAAACCTAGGGAGCATTTGTAAAAACATCTCCAAAGTATATACCCGGATAGCCTATCACTCTCCACATATCCTTGTAGCCATGGAAACGTGGATGAAAAAAGAAATTAAAGATGAATAAATCTAACCCACAGGATTCAGTATCCACAGATTAGACCAAATACATAAAAACAGAGTGGTAGCCATGGAAGAAAACGTATACAAAAGGGTAATCAGAGCAGGTATCTGCATTCTACTTAGCAACAATATCTCCACAACAGAAAACTTCTTCAGCTGGTTATCTATCACCATTACCCTCAAAACCACAATATTATGCAACACTAACAGCAAATGGCTTACAGTTAACTCTGAAAATGCCACTAATAATATTAAGCTGTATAATTTCACACAACTAATGAACACACCCCAAAGTATAACCTAAATACAGTTAGAGAATCTACCTTAGATTGGAAACTTACAACAAAGCTAAAAAAAAAAAAAAACTATAGTTATTTTGACACATTGCCAAGTACTCTTAAGTGACCACCTACTGATCTATTTAATCAGGCACCAGACCCAAAATATAGCAAAACACTACCTCAGTGAAATTAGAAATCTAACCAGTTTCCAGACTGATCTTTTCACCAATACTCTGGAGCAAGTTAACTGGAATATACTAAAATGTTGTGCGTCAGGGCCGGGAACTCGGCACGTAAAAATCTACTGCCAATCAGTGGTGACCTCAAACCGGGAAAAGCCGAAAGACACAACAACAACAATCTATCACTAGATGATATGTCAGAGAATTTAATAAAATGTTTCTAAATATACTCAACAAACATGTCCCAGTCAGAACTACAAGAGTCAAATCTAACCCAGCCCCATGGTTGTCCAAAAATACCAAACCGTTAATGACAGCAAGGGACCAAAAGGAGCAAAGAACCTTGTCCCTGAACCTTTTCCTGACTTATCAAAAGCATTTGATACAGTCAAGCATCAAAAGTTATTAGGTCGAACTATCTTCCATTGCCATGGCTAATACCTCTCTGCACTGGTTTAAAAGTTACCTCTCAAGACAGGCAGCAAGCTGTAAAATGGCAACATGGCTACTCACCATTCCTACCCACTCCTGTAGAAGTCCCCCAAGGATACATATTAGATCCACTCTTATTCAACCTATTTATCAATGGCCTACACACTGTGTACTGTATGATTGTGGCATGCAACTTTATTAATCAAAATAACTAGTCATAGTGTACAATAGCTGGAATAACATCTTACACATTGTCCTTACAAATATGGGGACATCTCGCATAATCTTTTGTGTATTTTCATCACTTGTGTTATGTCTGATCATAAAGCCATCTCCTTCAAAATAAAACTGAATTCAGGGACCACTTCTGCCACTGGTACATTTAAAACCTACTCCAAGACAAGCTACCTATGCCTAAGTGATACATTGGCAAGCTTCAATTCCCTACCAAACCCAGTTAACTCTACTGAATATGTGGAAACATATACCACTAAACCATGTCAGCATGTAAGCAACTACACAGATGCAGCTATATTTGGTAGAAACAACCAAAGATCATACCACAAACCTCTGTGGAACTTTAATATCAACAAGCTTTACAATAAAATAAAGAAATTATTCGCTAAACGTAAGAACAGCAATACAGAGAATGATAGGGCCCTCATCATTAATTTAAACAAGCAACTCAGGTGTTAAATTAAATTTACCAAAGCCAATTCTGAGGTGAAAATAGCCACCCAAGCAAAAGTTAATCATAAGGCCTTTTTTAGTTATGTTTATAATCTCGGTTGCACAATGCAATGATGTACTGAACTGATTGTAAACAAAGTTACCTGCACTGAAGTAGAGGATACAGTTAACCTACTGAACAATAAATTTAGCTCAGACTTTACTCTTCTCTCCTCATCCATCTCACATGAAATATCTGAAGTAGACTCAGCAGCAGCAATCACACAAGAACAGGTACTGAAAGTGGTATCAAAAGGAAAGATACTGTGTCATGGGACCTTTGCATGATCCTAGGATGCATGTCGAATAGCCTGAAGTATGACTTAGCCGAACCCTTAACAACATTATTCGACCTTAGCCTCCATTCAGGTTATCAAGTGACTGGAGAACAGCAACATTCTTTTGCCTGTATAAGGGAGGACTTTCCATAGACGCAGGCAACTGGCAGACCTAAAAGTCTGCCCAGCTTAATATGCAAAGTCATGGAAACAATTGTCATGGAATTTAATCAATGAATTTAATCAATAAGGTCACTGGAAACCCTCAAACAGTGGGCCCATCTCAGTTTGGATTTGTCAAAGGTAGGTCATGCTTATTCAATATTGTGAACATCTTGAAAAGGTCACTAAAGCAATGGATGAAGATAAATCAGTATAAACTGTCTACCTCAACCTGGCCAAGGCTTCTGATACAATCCCCCACTCAGTCCTAGCAGAAAAGCTTAATAAACTAGGAATAAACCCCTTTATCATCCACTGGACTACCAGTTGACTCACAGAAAGGATGCAGGAGATCAAAAAGACTGGTCCTCAGTGGAGTCTCCCAGTGTGGTGCTGGGACCTCTTTTGTTTGGCATCTACTTTCTCAGTAGAAAAAGCCAACACAAATGGGCTATGGTTAATTAAGTTTGCAGATGACTGAAAGTTAAGAGCAGTGACTGAATCCCCAAAAGTCTCGGCCAACCTACAGAAAGGCTTGTGCCAAACGAATAACTTGTAGCGGAATCATGGACTAAAGCTAAATGCCAAAAAATGCATTATCGCCTCCTTTGGAAAGTTGTCTCCCCTGCATAACTACAGCACTGACAACACACCCCTAAGAGTTGACCAAATAGTTTGGGATTTAGGAACTTCTGTGGACAGTGAGCTTACTTTTGACCAGTACATGTCCACTGTGGTAAGGAAGTCCTTCTATATTGCATAGCTCATAAACAACGGGACTGCTTCTAGATCCAGAGATGTTGTTGTCCACCTTTACTCAACTCTCATTTGGCCAGCCATTGAATATAATGCATCTTTTGGCATGTATCTGTCCGGGCACACGCAACAACTGGACACCCACAGAGACACCTTACAACAAGGATACAGTTCTTAAAAATATATCCTACATGGACTGTCTCAAAGCCCTAATGCTGTATTAGGTCTCTTACTAACTGCTAAAAAGTAACATGTCTAGCATATAAAGTTTCTTCTTACCCATTTCTGACTGACTGACTTCATATCCGCAAGTCAAAGGGTGTCAGAAACACTCCATCAAAGGGCCTTAACCTTTTCTGCAACATTAACAGAATGGTTTGGAGGGATAGGTATATCTCACACAGGATACAACTGCTGTGGATCAGACTCCCTATATATGTAAAACAAGGCCCATCCCTGACTACATTCAACAGTAACTTGGATCAATGAATGGGAAATAGGAAATCTACTGTAGGATTCTCTTCTGTACTACTAACGGACAGAGGCAGCTCCTATATGCTTTATCCGATGCATGAGTTCCCTCCAAATATGTATGTTTTATCTAGTAATTACTGCTAGAGTAATGTGTAAATATAGTTCTTGGAAATGATTAGGTGAATCTAAATTCTAATGGGAAATGTTCATTTTAAGCACTAAATGGGATAATTGGCTTGGCTTAAAAATGCTCTGCAAGAGCAGTTAGCCTAGTACTAACCTATGATCCTATCACATATATCAAATTGCACTTACACATCTTTGACATCTTAGTATTTTGGAACCTGCTTTATCACAGGTGCTAAATACTACAGTTGTGAGATTTTATGACACAACTAATGGAGACATAATGTTTTGTAATACATTCAAAACATATATTCACCTTATTTGCATGGAATTTAGATGACCTTGTACATTTACCATTATATTTTTTAGTTAAGACTAAGGGACTAATATGTTCCATCATCCTTAGTTGCTGCTCATATACTTTAGATTAATATATATATTGATTTGTGCCATGTTTTGGCAAGCAGAACAACAATGTGTGAAGTAAGACAATTTTTTAAAGAAACTAGAGATAGTCCACAAAATGTTCACATAAGTGAGCATCCATGGGATTGCTGGGGAGATGGGTTATTGGGAAGAGAACTAGGAAAAGGATTCCTGACATGTTAAAACATCTGGTCAGTATATGGCTACTTATTTACAAAATTATTAATCAGCAAATATCTATAAGTGCTGAATATTTTGTTGTACATTACATGTAGCTGGAGAATGCCACAGTTATGACTTAATAGCATCTGTAAAATAAAATGTCACATCCAAGAGAAAACAGAGGGAAATACTAACATTTGTTAACAGAGTACTGATGATCTCCAAGGTTGTTAAGTCCACATTGACAAACTGTAATGTATGCTAGATTTGTGGCACAGAAAAAAAGAATCCTGACTGTGACTTAGGTGACCAACAGACCTGATCCTTCATTAGATGGCTGTGGACAGGATTTGAATGGTATTTTTGCCAAGTGACTTATCGTAGAGAAAAAGATGGGTTTACCTCTCAGGTCTACATCTGCAAGTCCTCATTAGGGACTGGTTATTCTTGTTATTTGTTAATTGCATAGGCTGTGGTGGTGCAGCGGTTAGCATTGTCGCCTCAGAGCAAGAGGTTCTCCCGTTCGATTCTCGGCTGGAGCGCCTTCTGTGTGGAGTCTGCATGTCCACCCTGTGGCTGAGTGACATTTGAAAGACATGCAGGTAGGTGCGTGCGTGAATGGGTGAGCCTTCTTTGAAGGCTGGCATCGGGCTGGCAATTCAGCACCGTAAAAACCCACTGCCAATCATTTGCAGACCAGAGATCTGCTGTGGTGACCCCTAACCGGGAAAAGCCGAAAGAAGGATATGGGGCAGAACAATGGATAAGGCAGTACAAAAATGCTGTTTATAACAGTCAGAATGATGCAGACCAAGTTGCTCTGATCTCCTCTCTGTCTATTCCCCAAGTACTTACATAAAGGATTTCCCTACTTGCAGGGCCCAAGTCTATCAGCGATAAACCAAGCAGGAGCTGTGGATGCAAAACAGAAAGACTGAAAATGAGTTCTAGCATATGGCTTATAGCAAACAGCTACAGGGGAGCCAACAAAAAAAAAAAATAATGTGCACCTATCATTTTAATATCTTTTATATTTACTTTGCATTTTAACATACTCCTCTTCACTGCCACCCTTAGGCACGGGGCAAGTAGGTGACCGCCAGTCAGGCATGGGTGCTTTTACAAGATTTTCTTTCTCTCCAAGTAAAACCTCCCTTGTCAAGAGAAGAATGGCAGCTCCTGTAAAGAAAGCACAGCACGTCTCCCTTTTCATGGTACTGTGCTTGATTTTCAGCCCTCAGTCACAGGCTGCCATGACACTGAAGTGACCCCTTTAACCCATGCTCTCTCTGCTTGAGGCATGAGTGTATGGCAGGAATTAAGGCTCTGCCACTAAACTTAGGATGAAAGACTCATAAGAGGCAAAACAGTAAGCTCTTTCAGTGAACTTTGGACTCCACCTCATTATTTCAAAGGTATAACCTTCGGTGCTGCTGCCGTTGTTTGCTCATTATTCTGTCATTATAAGGCTAATAAAGGATTTGTGTGAAGCAATTTCTGGGGCTATATTTGTGCAAAGCAATTTTTGGGGCTGTTTGTGGAAGAAAATAAGTAACTGTTTGCTCATTTTTTTGGCTTTACAGAACTAATGTGAGCATCTTGGAGTACTTTAATGTGTGGCTACTGTTTTTATGGTACAAAGATAAAATACAGAAGTGACGATAACAGCTGGGTGGGTGTGGGAGCTGTCTGTAGTTGAAAGTAACTTGTCATTTGCTCATATTAAACATTTGGGATGAGTGTTGTAGCCATCTGTAGAACGTAATGCACTCATTTTAAACAAGACTACTGAGCATTTGAGAGAATGCCTTCTTATTGTGACTATCACTTTTTATTTTTATTACAAATAGATGACTGACGTGCACATGGTCAGTAAAGTGGTTGTAATTGGTAGGTGCAGGAGCCATTTCTGGATACAAGTAACTTATCCTCTTGCTTTTTGATCACTGTTAAACAACAACTACAGATCCGGTGAGACAGGACTAATGCCACATAGTGTACTGTGTTTGCTGAAATCAGTGTAAAACTAGTACTGCTGCAACTTATGCTTGTTTAGGTGTGCATGTGCGCACGTGTGTGTGTGCGGGTGTGTGTGGGTTTGTGCGCTAGGGGATTGCAATGTTTTTATGTATAACAAGTTGGCCATGATATCTTTCACTTTCCATCATGAGTATTAACTCAGCGTGTGATAGCAGGCTATCTTTGTTGGTCTAGAAGAGGCAGGATGCACAGGAAGGTAACCGATCATTGTCAGTGGCATAGCAAGTCAGATTTCAAACCACACAGCACTGCTTGAGTTTTTGACTGTGGTTTCTTCTGTGGTGAGACTGCATATCATTACTGTATCTGTGTAAGTCTATCCTTGTGCTCTGTTTCCTTCAATACTCCAAAGACATGATGTAGGCAAATTGGTTTTCCTTCAGTTTGCGTAATTCTGTCTGTATATGTAGGTGTGTGTGTGTGTGTGTGTGTGTGTGTGTGTGTGTGTGTGTGTGTGTGTGTGTGTTTATACTTCTGTATCTTGTAATAGACCTGGCTTTCAGGTGCAATGTCAGTGAGTTTGTGTTTAAGAAAAAATAACAATATCACACAATATGGTGCTCATAAACAATGGACACATACAATACTGCAGCCGTATCTAATTTAAAACCAGTCTCCTTAGAAGTGTGCACAGGAGGTGGCTATAGGTTGTGAGAGGAAATGAGGATGATGGGCCCATTACTGCTTTCATTGTATTCTTATAATTGACTCTCTAAGCTTGTGCAGGATCTGTTGATGGTGTGGTCATTTATTTCTTTAACTCTCACCTCCAAATCTCCGAGGTGTGCACAGAAGGTTACTGCAGATTGTCTACAGGCAGTATATTGTTCAGGAGCAGCAAACTGAAATACATCAGGACATCAGATACATATATACGTGGTTATTTTTTTGGGGGGACTGGGATAAAGAGGTTTGCTGTCACATATATGTGACAGCAACATCTCAAAGTATGTCACTGTGTTCTATTTATTCTTTCATTTTTGTCCCAATCTAATATCAAATTGAAACATAGAAGTTGGTTGGCTGTTTTTTTTTTTTTTGTAATACAGATTAGGAGGCATGCTGTATATATGTTTAACAGCAGACACTTGAAATATACAACCGTGGGAGTTTGTGCCTTCACCCCAATCTAACACCAAAGGTATACACATAAGTTGACTTTTTTTTTTGGGTGGGGGGTAGAAACTCAAGCTCAGTTCCCAGATATGATGTATGCATCTTTGCAAGTGTTTTACTGTGAACTACATTTTTTTTTTTCAGAAACAAATCTTTTTTGAAAGAAAAAAAATAAAGATCAGATTTGTTCTTCTTTTCTCATGTACTTTGTTCAGGCTATCAGTAAATCAAAAGGTTGATAAATAGCTCTAAAATGCACCTCAAAGAATCTGTAACCCCAAGGCTTCTAGGTCCCCAGTTATTACAGTGCCCTCCCAGATATTTATAGTGTGTTTAAATGATATAGAAAAAGCAAACCTGAAGAATAATCCTGAATTTCTTATTTGCTCGTGGTCTTTATTTGTATTATTGGATCAAAAGGTTGGAAATGCACCTCATAACAAGTATAACCTCATGGTTTCTAGGGGGGCCTAGCAGATCCCAGTCCTCTAACTTAGTTTGATTATTAATTCCACAGATTTTAAAGTGCATTCTTGGCCAGTTAGGGCATGTTGAAAGGATGCAGGAAAAATCGAAGCTGAAGACTAAGACTGAATTTCTTTCAGGAGTTATGATTTTTGCTCAGGCCATCAGTGCAGTACAGCGGTAGCGTTGTTGCCTCACAGCAAGAGGTTCTCCTGTTTGATTCTCGGCTGGAGTGCCTTCTGTGTGGATTCTGCATGTCCTCCCAATGGTTGAGTGGCCTCCAAAAGACATGTGTGAATGGGCATGCCTTCGCTGAAGGTTGGGCGTCGAGCTGGCAACTCTGCACCATAAAAATCTACTGCCAATCATTAGCGGACCGGAGTTCTGCTGTGGCGACCCCTAACCGGGAAAAGCCAAAAAGACAAACATCAGTGCATCAAAAAGGTTTGAGAATAAACCATAAAATGATCCTCGGAACATTTAGAACCCCCATGGGTCCTGGGAGGCCCAACAGCCCCCTGACCCCCACCTTAATACAGTTATTTCCTCCAGGTTATTACAGTAACATTTGGTCCATGTAGGATGTGTTGAAAGAATGTAGGAAACAGGAGAACAGTAAGACAAAATGAGCAAACACGTAGAATAAAATAATCTGCATAAAGGAAGAAGGCCATAATGGAGGGGGAAGACACGGAGGATGGAGGTGCTGACGGATGTGCCTGTGGATGGCAACATGGAGCCCATTCACCTAGGTCATCATTTCATCTAAGGCCAGCCTTCCTCATCCTCTTATGCTATACTTCTTAAATAGGAGTGCACAAAATGGCAGTATGAACAGAGATTTCACACAAATGGTAAAACTTATCATTTGTGTATTAGAAAAATTTTCCTGGTTCAAAACAATAACTGTTAATTTAATACACTTTAGAAATACCCACAGAGAAAGTTACAAGCCCAAATATTAACATGTGAATGCTATATTGCTGCCCTTGCAAAGCTGAAGACATGTTTAGAATTCTGACATTGTCAATTTTTCTCTTTTTCTATTCCTTATGAACCTACAAAATAAATTTAACAACCAAATGTTTTCAATGATTTACAGTTAAGTGCGTAGCACTTTTCATTGTATGAGTACAACGTCACTGTAATAGTAAGGTAGTATTCAAGCTATGCTGCAAATGTGGGGCAAAAATAAGTGGCAAAATGTGGTACCAAGTTTGGTTACCCATCAAAAGGCCTCAAAATGCTTTACTGGTTTGGTCACCCTGCCACTGCTGAAAGAAGCCATGTGTGTGGTCTGCAGAAATGTATGATTTATAACAGTGCCAAAGGAAACAGATGGGTGCGTTAAAAAGGAGAAGAAGAGGAATATAAGGCGGAGTTAGCTAACGACAGTGAAACATGGCAAAAGATGATCATTTCCTCTCATAGAGAGGATAAAACAAGAAATAAAGACACATTTTACCACAGTTATGTAACAATGGTGAACTGGTACCCCACCCAATGTCACAGTAAAGTGAAATGAAAGG
The DNA here is from genome assembly GCF_019279795.1 of Protopterus annectens. Taxonomy (NCBI): domain Eukaryota; kingdom Metazoa; phylum Chordata; order Ceratodontiformes; family Protopteridae; genus Protopterus; species Protopterus annectens. The sequence continues at coordinate 1,835,997,436 of NC_056728.1, forward strand.
GGAACATGACATTCTGACCAAATGTCTCAATAGGGAAAGTCTTTCATGGATTTTGTCATATCACACATTGTGTGTGTGTGGGGGGGGGGGGGACTAGGTTACCTCCAATTAATCATCATTATACATAAATTACATTATTTACATTATAGCTACAATTAAAGAAAATTAGCTAAAATGGCAATAAATGCAGCTTTATTATGTCTGTGTTTTGCTACCTTATTTGTACATACTGGGAAAGACAGAGGGGATATGAGTGGCTATAAATAATGAAAGGAAGACAGAACTGTTATTCATTTAGCAACTGAAATTTTATGTCCAGCTGTTTCACTTAATGAAAAGAACCAAACATTCCAACTGCATCACTTTAATAATTTTAAACACTTCATTGCAGAAAAAACAGTAATATGTTACATTTTTATAGCCAATGATTTATCAGTTAAGTCAGACAAGCAGACACTTACAATGCACTGAAACCTTAACACTGTATTCCACTGCCATGGCAACCAAGCATTCTCTTTGTAAGAATAGTTTTATAATATCACCCAATTTCACCTCACCACTGTGTTGATTTTATTGGTTACTAGAACACAGAGCAGTATACAAGTGTCATTTTGTGTTCTTTGGGCTGGAAGATGACCTGTGTCTGATTATTCAAAGATTTCTCATTAGCATTCAAAAAAGCGTACGCTGAATGGACAGCCCAACCAACATGCCTGTTGTAAATCAAGCATACACCAACAAAAAAAGTCTGACCGCTGAAGTACCATTGAGCATCCAGACTTTTCCACTGGCATATGCTATGGAGGACTCAGAACAATACAAGAAAAATCATGTACATTCTGCAAAACTAAAGAAAAATAAATATTACATGATTTTCCTTGTATTTCTGTCCTGTCCCACCTAAAATCTCAGCAGACTAACATATCTCTGAACTGTCCTAATCTTAGCAGAATATCCAGATTTTTGCCTCATAGTTTTGGTCTTTTCCTCATAAAAAATACTTTTCTAGCAAGCCAATGGAGAATCTTCTTCTTTCAGCTTTTCCCGGTTAGTGGTCACCACAGCGGATCACCTGTCCGCTTATGATTGGCAGTAGGGTTTTTACGGTGTCAAGTTGCCAGCCCAGTGCCCAACCTTCCACAGAAGGCACACACACATGCACGCACTCACACCTAAGGCCAATTTAGAGTGTCCAATCCACCTACAGCATGTCTTTGGGATGGGGGAGGAAACCCACACGACCACAGGGAGGACATGCAGACTCCACACAGAAGGCACCCCAGCCGAGGATCGAACCGGCGAACCTCTTGCTGTGAAGTGACAATGCTAACCGCTGCACCACTGTGGCTGCCAAATAATGATAGACATTTGAGGTTTAGGCTTCATATCCTTCAGAAAATGCATGCTAACACAAAACCTCTCCTTCAAGCAATTCTCTAAGTTTATAACAGCAATAAAATCTGTAACTATTTTAGAATTTTTGTTCATCCTCCCATTACATTGAGCTTTGTCCAGGTTTCTTGCATTAATGCTGGCAAAAACAAAAAACAAAAAAAAAAGCAACAGAGCCTCTTTTTTCCATTGCTTCTCTTGAACAGCACTGATGTACTGTGCTAGCATGGGAACATAAATTCTATATGCATGCACAGTACATCAGCAAACATGTGCAACTCGGAGGAACACTACAGTGTCGTTATACAAAGACATTATTTAAGAAAGGCAAGCATTTTATTTCTTAAATAATACATAATAATATTTCTTAAATAATGTCATTGTATAATACCAATGACCCACTCCTGATTGCGGGTAATGCTGGATTTACTTACAGTTGGCTTTGTTTGATCATAATCTAGCATTACCCACACACAGTCATGAGTTATTGCTTAATTAGACAATAACAGCTCATTGCTGTTCAAAATTGTGCAAGCTGACTGGACAGACCAACCAGCTTGCCTACTGTATATCCAACATACACCAGTAGAAAAAAGCCCAGCCGCTGAAGTATCATTGAGTGGCCAGACTCTTCTACTGGATATGCTTACAAAACACAGCAAAACACAAAAAAATCAAATACATTCTGCAAAACTAAAGAAACAGAAATGTACTTGATTTTCCCTGTATTTCTGTGATGTGCCTCCTAAAGTCTTGGCAGACTCTCATACCCCTCAGTTGTCCAGATTTTCACAGAATGTTCAGATTTTTGTTTATAATAGCATATTTAAAACTTGCCTCTATTTTTGCACCTTTGTCCTCCCATTATGTTGGGCTTGATCCAGTATTTTTTTAACAGGATGCAACAACAGCAACAACAGCAATGGAAATTCTATTTTCTCTGTTGCTTCTCCTGCATTGTACTGATGCACTGTGCAAGTGTGGTAATAGAACTCCCATACACATGAGCAGTACACCAAATGCAGAAGAACAGTACAGCAACATTATACAAAGACATTATTTAAGAAAGGTAAGCAATTTATTTCTTAAATAATGTCACTGTAGAATAGCAATAACCCACAACTGGGTGTGAGTATATCAGGATTAACCCACAGCTGAGAACATAAATAGCTTGATGAAATAACTGGACCTTAACTTCCAAGTTCATTAAATGTGAGTTTTTGCAGGCAAATACATGTGTGATAACATAATTAAGCTCAATAAAACAGTTGTAGAAGTAAGCAAGACAATTAAAGACCTTCGTGTATGGATTAATATTAACTTTTAAACAGAATGCTATTAATTCTATTAACAGAGTACTTAGGTAGTTCAATCTGCTTTCTAAACAATGTCCACAATGGGCCTTGTTATTCTAACTGGCATTTTAAGACATTATTAGTTCAACCCATCATAGATAATGTTCCCTTTTGTGATTGAACCAAAAATGGTTACACGTAATAAAACAAATGCAAAGGAAACTTTCAAAGAAAATTCTGCTATACAAAGATAATGCCTCTTCTGCAATGCTACATTATCTGGTTCTACTTAGCTTGAATTACAGATTAATCAGGCATGATCTGCCTGGCTTTTAAGACACTTGACAATGACATACTGAAAGCTACTTGTGGGTTATGCCAGTGGTGACAGGTGACATCAAAGCAAGGAGGGTTTGAAGGCAGCAAACAAATGGATGAGATTATATTATGGCAGTGTTGATGACCCTTTAACTGTGATCAAACAGCAACTGGTCTCAGTCACGTTCATCCAATAACTATCTCAATAAGACCCATTACTGACAGCATAAAAGTTAAATGACCTATTGAGATCAAATAAAAAGAATGATGATAAAAAATAGTGATCACAGTATTGTATTGCAGCTTATATACTGGTGTCAGTCATCTGAATGCACATTCTGTTATGTAGTTATCTATCTTCTCCTTAGTTTTAAAAAAAGGATGAAGTGTACTTTAATAACTTCTTGTTCATTTGTTTCATGGTTAAATGTATAGCATTATACAGAATATAATTTTTCTTGCATAGTTTTATCACAGACAAAGTGAATTCAAACAAGTTACTCTTCTTTTGACTCATGACTGATCATTTGTTTCATGGATATTTTGTATTTTACATAATCTATTAAAATCCGTCTCCTTGTGGGAATTCAGTAAGTGGTGGAGCATTTCATCACTGTGAAGCTATCTTCATAACTTTTAAACCTCTAGTTCAGTTTGCAGAAGTGGTTAGAGCATATGCTGGTCTGTCACAAGATTTCTACTGATTTCAAAATTTCACCTTCTTCACATGTTCTATAATTACACTGGATGGAGTGGATGGCTACACATAGTACTGATGATAGTTGCACCTGATGTTAGACCAACCAGTGCTGTTTAATTTTGACTTTCTGCTTCTCCCTGATCCCTTATATTGTAATGAGAAGGGAAAGACTGGGATATGGTCATTCCTCTCCCGACTTTCAGGCTAGCCCATCTTGGAAGCACATATGCTAGGCCACTATTTGTCTATTTTTGAAGGTGTAAGCAAGATAGATAATGACCATTACAAGAGCTGTCTTCATATATTTTAAGGTACATTTGGCCAGCTACCCCACAAGAACTGGCATCAGTTATAGCATTGCCCTGGACCTACTTCCTCGCCTTCCCCTGGTTCTGCTTTCTAGCTCCATTATGGATCCCTGACTATGACCCAGGTGACTGGGGCTTAAGCAGTGGCCCTCGCACTGGAAGAGCCAAATGGGGTGAGGGAAGACTGAATGGGCAGAGACCACTTACCTACCTGAAGGGGAGGTGTTGGGCTGTATACCCAGGCATACTGTTAGTGGTTGACTCATGGTGGAGGCTGGTGGTCACACTGAGATGTTGTTGACTGGGGGATGGGTTGTTTGATTACATACTCACATAGGCATACATATACACCACTAAGCCCAATACATACCATTCCCTTGGATGCTACTAGCATGTGTAGGGTGAACTGGTAAGGCCAAGAATAAATTCTTCTCTGTCTTTACATACGAAAGTCTCACTCCTGGTTCACCTGATCCTTGCTTAAAGAATGAATGAGTCATAGAACTCCCACCTGGGGAAACAAATGAGTTATTAGGGTGGCTGGTAAAGAAAAGTTGATGGTTAGTTGAGGATGATGTTAAAACAGAGCCAAAAATAGTTCTTCTAAAAGAGAGGCATATGTAACAGGAATTCCCCTTCCTTTTTTTTCAGACTTGAGTAATTACTTTCATAAGCCTTACTGTGAACAAAGTAGGGAGAATAGACAGCAGGACTTTGCTTTGCTGTTTTTTAGAAAAATTAAGTCATTACTCTTGTAGAATTACTGCTGGTGTTATGTCCTCTTTTCTCTCCTTGAACTAGTCCTAGCAGGGAAGGGAGTGATTGTTTTTGCATCCATCTCATCACTTCTATGCAGACCAGTCAGATTATGTACGTAAGACTAACAGAAGCCCTTCATGTACTAGCAGCAGCCATTCAATTAATAACTGAAACAAAAGTCATTCCTCAACTACCTTTCCTCTTGGCTGTGTATTCTGGGGACATTACTTTCTTGGCTGCATGGGAATGAGACAGGGAAACAGCAGTTTTAATAGCAACTCATCATAACAGTAGATGTCAGAGTTGGAGATCAGCAGTTCATATTATATCTGTAGATATCTGACCTTCTTCTTCTTCTCCCTTTCAGTCCTTGGTATGTAAAGTGCACATAGAACCATTATTACAGCTGCTAATTGATCTCGGGTCATCTGGATCAAAGTCAGGATTTCATCACTCTGCACCAGCTGGTCAATATGGCCTAATGTTGGACATGATATACCTTCATGAAAATTGTATGCTATCGTTACGCAGTGATATCCAGAAAAATCCCATGGGCAGTGTGCCTATATAAAAAGCTTGAGTACCAGATGAATGTATGCCCATTTATGTGCAAACATATTTTATGTTTACTTTCTGATGAACAAATACTTGTCAGGGGGGATGCCATGCACACATCTCTACAGGAAAAGTTAAGCACTTCCCTAGACTGTTGGTGAGAAGAAGAGACAATAAAGTATATATTCAGTGGTTGGATTCGTTTTAAAAAGTAGTGGCCAAACTGCTTCGGAACATGGAAGGGGGCAGATTTCCTGCCTGTTTTTCACACAGAAGTAAGAGCATATGGTGAAGAATGGGAAAAATACATGCAATATTAATGTTATGACATTTATGATTCATTGATTGCAGTGGCATTTTCACTGCAATTTTGTTTTGTGTAAAATGCAAGTAGTTTTTTCTGTACTCTTGAAAGAAATCAGGTGTAAACTACATACTTTGTTACCTGACAGAATGAAAGTCATCTTTACCTTGAGGGAACAATCACAACCCATACTGCTCTCTTATAATTTGTTTTGCTTGTGCATGCACAACATAGAGTGAGCTGTGCATTTTATTTGATTTTGTCTATTAATGCTTTTAAAACTGTCTAGCTGTTTGATTTTCAAAATGTAATCCTCGTTTTGATAATTACCAAGGATGTATTAACATCTTGTCAAGCTATCACCAACTCAGTCAGATGGGACCTTGGTGCAGAGCATTGTTATATACTGCACTACAATATCAGTGTTCGTACATGATCCCAGGCACCTGGTGTAAGAACAGATCCCACAGTCTAGTGATCAAAAGAATCAAAGAAAGTGTGGCATCTGCCAAACCACTGACACTGCTCACATCCTATCAGAAATACTTGTTGCTGGAAGCCAAACAGTCCAAAACCAAGCCGTAGAAACGTCAAGTGTTGTTCAAAAAGTGCAATACAATCCAGTAAAAGTGTAAAACACAGGCTTAATCCAAGAAATGCAGTACAATCCAATAAGCGCATAAGCACTTTTTGTTTTAAACCCTTTAAAACGTCATCAGATGCAAGCTGTAACAGTTCTAGAGCCATTTAAATAAAAGTACAGTTTTGTACCTACCATAAATGTAGATGTTCGAAGATCCACATTGCTGCAGTCCTTACTTATGGGGGTAGTCCGCTGTCCTCGGTCGGCCGAATACCAAAAGTATAGGCTGCGCGGTCATGGCGCCTAGATCTGACATCAGGGTATAAAGGCGCATGACCGACGTCATATCCTCAGTCTTTTCTTGCCCCAGATGTCAGAAGGCCAAACCAGAAAGGCCACAGCCAAAAAACAGAATACCTCCCAAAAACATGCCCAACAACAACCATCACCTAAAGCATAGCACCAAGTCAAACTACAGAGGGGAAGGAGGGAGGGTAATTGACTGCAGCAATGTGGATCTTCGAACATCTACATTTATGGTAGGTACAAAACTGTACTATGTTCTTCATCTCACATTGCTGCAGTCCTTACTTATGGGTAGAATCCCAAAGCAACGGGAAAGGGAGGATGGTAAAAATCATAAAGCATTAGGGGCCGTTAAAATGCCCTGTAAAATTGCAGTGGCAAATCCAGCCCTAGACTTAGAATAAAGAGGAAGGTGGTAATGTTTAGAAAAGGTATGCACTGAACTCCAAGTAGCTGCCTCCAAAATGTCTTTGTAGCTACCCCTTATAAAGGCCGTAGAAGTAGCAGTAGCCCTAGTGGAATGAGGCCTGATTCCAGCAGGAATCTCCTTACCATGATGGGAATAACAGAAAGAAATACAAAACCCAATCCATTTAGAAATAGTTTGTTTTGAAACAGGTTTACCCTGTGAACCCAAAGCAAAAGAAACAAACAATTGCTGAGACTGTCTGAACTCCTTGGTTCTGCTCAAATAATAACGCAACTGCCTGTGAATATCCAAAGTATGCAAAATTTTCTCCCCTTTATTTTGGGGTTTGCATAAAAGTAGGCAAATGAATAGTTTGATTTAAGGCCACACTAGAAACCACTTTAGGCATAAAGGAAGGATTAGTACGCAAAGATACCCTATCCTTATGAAAAATCAGGAAAGGCTCCACTGCCATGAGGGCCTGTAATTCAGAAACCCTTCTTGCAGAGGTAATGGCCAACAAAAAGCAGTTTTCCATGATAAATACTTTAACTCGGCAGTAGCTGCAGGCTCAAAAGGTTGTAGAGTAAGTTTTTCCAACACAAAATTGAGATCCCAAGCAGGAGTAGGAGCTCTACGGGGTCTTATATTCTTTGCCCCTCTAAGAAATTGCTTAAACCAAGGATGAGAGAATAAAGGAGGGTCACAATCATAGTGAGCAGAAATGGCTGCAGCATGGACCTTTATTGAGGAGAAAGACAAACCCTTGTCCAATAATTCAGTAAGATATTGAAGAGCAACACTTAAATCAGGTTTGGAGACATCAAAGTCCTTTCCTTTGCTCCAAATAAAAAAATCTCCTCCATTTATCAGCGTAAACTTTCCTGGTGCTAGGCCTCCTGGCCTCCAAAATAACATTCAAAACTTGTTGTGGAAGCTGAGACCCTCCAGAGTCTAAAACAGAATATGCCAGGCTGTTAGATGCAGAGACTGAATCTTGACATTGAGGAAGTGACTGTCCTCTTGTGACAAAGGTGCGGAATCAAAGGCAGAGGCCACGGAGGTTCTCGTACTAAACTCCTCAGTAGTGGGTACCAGTGTTGTCGAGGCCAATCCGGTGCTATCAAAATCATGGTTGGCTTGTCTTGTCTGGCCTTCAAAAGTACCTTGGGAAGAAGAGGCAGAGGTGGAAAGGCATATACATGCAGATTGTTCCAACTGAAAGATAGAGCGTCCACCTTCCAAGCTGTGTGCTGAAACATTTTTGTGCAAAACTTTGGCAACTGGTAATTTAGTGGAGAAGCGAACAGATCTATGTCTGGAGTTCCCCATAACACTGTCAACTGTTGAAATACATGAGGATCCAATTTCCACTCGTGAGGCTCCACTATTTGTCTGCTCAATACATCTGCTAAGGAGTTCTGTGCTCCTGGTAGAAACCTTGCCTGAAGATTGAGGTGTAGATTGAGAGCAGTTTCCAACAGAATCATCGCTTGCCTGCAAAGAGGGTAAGAATGGGTTCCCCCCTGCTTGTTGATGTACCACATGACAGTAGTGTTGTCTGTTTGAATCAACACCTGCCCTGGACGAAGTAAATCTTTGAAAGCCATCAATGCAAACTGGACTGCTAACATTTCCTTCAAGTTGATATGCAAATGTTGGAGTTTGACAGGCCACGTGTTTTGCACCCATTTTCCATTGAGGTGTGCTCCCCAAGCCTTGTCCGAGGCATCTGTCATTAGAATCTGACTCGCCCTCTGGCGGGTCACAGAGAGTCCCTTGTTTAGGTGACATTCCTGAGCCCACCACAAAAACTCCTTCTGAATGCAAGGTATTATCTGAATGACAGTGTCTAGATCTTGGCAGTGCTGTGTCCACACATTTTTGAGATACCATTGAAGCTTCCTCATATTCAATTTGGCATTGGGAAGCACCAGAATACAAGATGCCATGAACCCCAAGGCTTGAAGGACTGTCCTTGCAGTCAGCCTGGACCGTAGAGACATTTGCTGGAAATAAAGAGAAAGACTTCTTTGTTTGTCCGGGGTCAAAAAAGCCATCTGGGAAGCTGTATTCAGTCTCACACCCAGAAAGCACATGTCCTGAGAGGGTACTAGACTGGACTTTGTTTCGTTCACAGAATACCCTAGGCATCTTAACACTGCCATCACATACTGTAGATGATGAAGAAGTTCGTCCTTTTCTTGTGCAATAATGAGACAGTCGTCCAAATAAGGATAAATCTGTATTCCTCTTAGTCTGAAAAATGCTATCACTGGAGCCAGAACCTTTGTGAACACTCTGGGCGCAGTAGATAAGCCAAAAGGCAATGCAGAGAGCTGATAATGTAAATTTCCAGTCCGAAAACGCAGGTACCTCCTGCAACTGGGCCTGATAGGAACATGAAGGTAAGCCTCTTTGAGATCCAGAGTAACCATCCAGTGATCTTTTCCCAACAGAGGTAAAAGCTGTTGTAAAGTCAGCATCTTGAACTTTGGAATGTCCAGGTAAGTGTTGAGGATAGATAAATCCAAAATTGGTCTCCACGTGTTTCCTTTCTTTGGAACTAGAAACAGGCGAGAATAAAATCCTAGGCCCACTTCTGACAGAGGAACTGGCTGTATAGCTCCTATTTGAAGAAGTAAAGAAATTTGTCTGTGAGCCTCTATCCTTTGCCGAGGAGGGACGTCTGGCATGTCTTTGAAAGGAGGCATGGTATGGAAATAGAACTTGTAACCTCGGTTTATAATGTCCAATACCCATTTGTCCTGGGTGACTAAATGCCAATTTTGCTTGAAAAGAGCCAACTTTCCTCCCAAAGGAGCTGCCAGGCAAGAGGAATCTGGCAGCTGAAAATGCAGGTCATTGGGCCTGTTTACGAAAGGACTGGCCCCTGCCCTCACCAGCAGATTGAGCAGGCGAACTCCATTGTCTCGGCCTGAAGGTACTCTGAGCTCTGTCCCTACCACGCCTAGATCTACCCCTAGACTGTGAATCATAAGAAGGGTACGTCCACCCCTTAGTAGGCCAATGTCTACTAAACTTTGGAGGTTGTACCTGCAAAAAATCTTTAACAGTCTGCATAGACTTAGCCTTGTCTTCCATTTTCTTTAAGACTGACTCCACAGGAGGACCAAACAAAACTTCAGATTGCAAAGGGGCATCCAGAATTCTAGACTTAACATGCTCAGACACATTCTGATCCTTAAGCCAGGCGTGCCTACGAATAACTGAACCAGTGGCAGCCACCCTAGAAGAAGCCTGTAAAGCATCAAAACCACATTGCAAAGAGTGCTTACCCACCTGTTCAGAAACATGCACTAAATCCTGCAATTCTTTACACTCTATGCCCTCTGCCAAAGCATCCACTTTAGATCTTAGCTGAGAAAGGAGGAAATTCTGATACTTCAACATATGAAACTGGCAGTTCAAAGCTCTCATTGCTAAAGTAGAAGAGGTATACACCTTCTTACCCCATCTATCCAAAGCTCTAGCTTCCTTATCCAGAGGAACCGGATTCTTAACAACAGAGGCTCTAACACCCTTAGGCCCCTGACTAATAGTTTCTGGGTCCGCCCTAGGACTCTTATACAGATATTTATGAGCCTCAGGCACCCTGTAATACCTGTCCGGTTTAACTGGGGCAGGAGGCACAGAATCTGGATTAAGGGAAGCCTCCGAGAAAACATCTGAAACAACATCCAAAACCGGAGGTATAGCTAAGGGTCTATGCTGTGGTAAAAACAAGAACTCCCTAAGCCTCTTCCGGGAATCAGAGTAATCCTGTCCCTCCCATTTAAAATGCTCCCTCATGGAATGCAGAGTTTCTGAAAATGAAAAATCCTCTGGAGGAGAAGTAGAAGGAGTGGAATCCTCTGCATCAGAATCAGAATAAGGAGGGAAATCTTGAATGTCCTCAGTAGAAGACTCTGAATCATCTGAGGCCTGCTCCAAACTTTCCAACTCTGGCTCCATCCTGGGCCTCTTATCCGGAGGGGGCATAGAACCTCTAATTAAAGTAATCAAATCCTCTGCCATTTTAAGCATGTGCTTTTTAGTTACAGACCCTGAAGAACCAGAACTGACACCAGAGGAAGGCAAAACAGACCTGCCCTTAGAAGGAGCCTTAGAAACAGTAGCAGAAGGCCTAACCACCTTAGGCATAGAAGGGAGAATAGTAACCTGAGAGGCCCCTTCAGCCTGGCCTGCCTCCTGAGAGGCCACATCTTGTAAAATCAAAGTTTCCCCCTGGGACTCAACAGAAACTTCAGCCGGATCCACCTGTTCAGCTGTAGCTTCTAAAGGTCGGGCGTCCAATCATCCTGCCTAGGCTTTAAAGATTTGTCTTTGCGCTTCTTAGTAGCAGGCCTGGGAACATCCGACGGCATATTATAATTACACCTCTTGCCAAAGACTAACCTAGCGCAATCTAACCTCCGTTTTATAGTGCGCTTATTAAACCTAGCACAAAACCGACACCCGACTAACGTGTGCTCTCCGCCCAAACAAGGAATACAAAGCAGTGGTAATCCCTATGCGGTATCTGTTTCCCACAAGAAATACAATTATTCACTTTTCTGACATCCGTAAGTAACTGAGGCAAGAAAAACAAAATATTCCCAACGGGTACTTAGCCCAACTTGGTATCGGTCTGAAAAGCGAAAAATTTCAGAACGCCGACGCACTTGCAACTCTGCTTCTGCATCGGACCATGCGGCAAAAAAGACTGAGGATATGACGTCGGTCATGCGCCTTTATACCCTGACGCTCTGATGTCAGATCTGGCCGACCGAGGACAGCGGACTACCCCCATAAGTAAGGACTGCAGCAATGTGAGATGAAGAACATCTTCACTGGTCATGTGATCCTTTCGAAATTTTTATTTAAATGGCTCTAGAACTGTTACAACTTGTATCTGATGAAGCTTATACGCTTACTGGATTGTACTGCATTTCTTGGATTAAACCTGTGTTTTACACTTTTACTGGATTGTATTGCACTTCTTGAACAACACTTGAAGTTTCTATGGCTTAGTTTTGGACTGTTTGGCTTCCAGCAGCAAGTATTTCTTAGTTTGTGATTTTGGAACATTTTTTTTGTGCTTCACATCCTGTCAGCTCAATGACACATAGGGATGGAGCCCTGACTGCAACCCAGTCAACCTGAGTTCGACTAACAAAGCTGGCATCTGAGGAGTCAGTCAGTGGGACAGGAAAGGTAGCAGCATTTTAATGTCTCACCTTTTCAGGGAGGGAAGGAAGGGAGGTGATTTAAACATAGGACACCAGTCCCAGTGATGATACAGGGTGAGGGGGGTACCCATCCTAAGCTTATAATTGCTGAGGAATGCACAAACTGTTGTTTCAGCTTTAATGGCTTTATGTCACTGCATGTGGGCATGAGTTCAGAAATGAGTAGGGCAAAAAACACAAAATTCCTGTGCTAACCAGTGTACCACCACACTGGGATGCCTCGGGCAGTGAGAAAAAAAGTATCAGATTTGGCTCTGGAGTCAGAAGTGACTTCTAGCATCCAGGATTGAGGAAAGAACCCAGTGGCAGCTGATGGTCTGTGCATAGGGGCCCCAAAAATTTAATTAAAAAGAGATACTACTAGCCTATCTTGTGGACTCTATATTGTCTAACCGAGCATTGCATGACTTGAAAATACACAACACTGAAAAACACTTCCAAAAAAAATGGTATCTTAATGTAGGGAGAGACAAAAATCTTCACACTCCCCATGTGGGGGCTGTGTCTCCTGCATTCCTCTGTTTAATGTCACTAAATCTGAGGCTGCTCATTCAGTGGGGAAAGGCACTCTCCTTAAAAGTTTCATCAAAAGAAGTATTTTTTCAACAAATGTGTAGTTCTGACCATGTTAAATCTCGCTAATCAAGTCAACTGTGACTAGTGAAATGATACTTTTTATATGGAAAACTGACCTTACTCAGTCTTCTTCTTTCGGCTTTTCCAGGTTAGGGGTCACCACAGTAAATAAAATTAACACATAACAAAAGCTTTCTCTCTGCCTCTACATCTGCTGAATTACTGTATAAAAATGCAATATCCTAATGGCTTTTAAAAGATCACTTGTTAAGTCTGACAGTCTGCATTAGTTCTATTATGCATTTTCAAGAGACATGAGAAAACAGGTGTGGGTGTGTGTGTGTGTGTGTAGAACTACTTTTTTGGACAGAATAGTAAATGTAATAAAATGTGCTGCAAATGCATACATATTTACCTTTTTCTTTTGCTCAAAATAAATAAATAAATAAATAAACAGGTCATTATTTTAAAAACTCCTTTTATGGTTTGTGTCAAACTGGCACTTATCTATAAATAGTATAGTTTGTTTATTCTGCATTTGGTGTTATGAAATTGGCAGCCCCACCCAGAGATAAATATTAGCATACTGTACATGCATTCCTGGTTAGTTACTCAGTATAATTATGTAATAGAATAAATGAACCATTTGTTCTGAGCTGGGCAGTAATGAGTGAAAAATGCTAAATTATCAGCTAGTATCATATAGCTAGCACATTGCCTAGCAGTTAGACATAGCAGCACTTTTATGATGTATGTAGGAGTCAATGCTACCTTGTTAAATTATGTTTCAGCTGCTTCACACTATGTACAGTGCCATATAATGAACCAAATATTAGTAATATGTACACAAGTTTACTCAGTGCTTGAAGTATACAGACTTGTTTTTGAAACTCCACATATTTTACCCATACATCCCACATGCTGGCTTATATTCAAATGATGACATTTTGAGAGCCATGCCTATGTGAGTTTTTTCCCTACAGAATATGTACTGAGTACTTATTTCAGATTTATACTCTTCTGGGCCAGTGTACTCAAACTGGGAACCATTAAGAGTTCCAGCCAAAATAGCACAACAGGGGTTATTAGCTAAATTGCCCTCTACTCACAGGGTTCCCACAAGTTTTATTAACGAATGATTGTGAATGTGAATGAATGTGAATTTTGCTCAGTGTAATGACTACAAACAATGCCATTCTAAGCTTTACTTAAATTAGGCACTGTGGTTTTGCTGGTTTCAGCCTCCTTCCAAAGAAACAGAAAAGACAAAGATGAAATATGATTCCAGCCTCAGGAAATCAGTTACCAATATAGACATAATTACTTCTGCCAGCTTTGAATTTGCATTTCTAAAACAGACTACAGTTGATTGTCCAGCTGTGATTATTTGTACATTATTTTTGTAGCAAGAAGAGTCTTCGTAGACAAATTCTTGCTTTTAGTGTGTAGGCACACTATACTTGTCAACTGTCCCACATTTTGCAGAATTTCCCTGATTCTGCCTCACATTTTTGCACTGTCCCTCATAAAATGTTTGATTTTCAAGTATAGCATTAAGGCTTATAGTCAGTAATGCCGGACCTTAAAATTTCACACTTCTTAACGTTCAGAAATGCATGTTGATGTAAAACCAGTTGTTCTATTAATTTTTTTAGTTAATTAGAATAATATTTAAAAGTTGTGCCTGATTTTCACCATTTGTCCAACCATTACTTTTGGCTTTGTCCAGAATTCTTGAGCAAAGAAGTTGAGAATTACCTTTGAATAAATGTTATGGTTAAATGAAATCTTTAACATCTTACATTTTGTTCAGATATTTTAACATCCAACTTAGCTTTGTTTGATAATGCATGTGGCTGCACCCTCTGTGTGCTCACTGCACTTTTTTAAAAAACCCATAGCACTCTTTTCCCACTATTGTCCCATGCAGGAGAGGCCTCACTGACTATTCACAGATTAGAGACAGTGGTAGATCAGAGGATCTGATTTGTCAGCAATTGCTGTTTACCTCCTTAACATCCTACCTCCTGTTGTTCTAAGCCATCTTTGTGTAAGCCATGAAGTCAGTGAAACATGGACGTGTTTTCACATGAAGCAGCAAAATGTCTGTGTGGGCCACAGCTCCAATAACAGGTGGCCTTTTGCAATACAACCTCAGTCTTTCCTGAAGAAAGCTACAGTCCTATCAACTCTCACTGCTCCCCCCACCAAAAAAGGGAGGCCAGGACTTTAAATGTCCAGTTCTATAGCCTACCCCAAACATGATCATGGGTATAGCCAGTTATCCACCTTGTACACAATGGCATATACTTTTTAAACTGCAATAAGATGTGCTAGAATTTAAAATAATAATAACTAGCAAATAGTATTGTTTTATTTTATTAAGTTATATACTTTATTAAATGTCTTTTTTCAGACTATCTAATTGGTTGAAATTTGTTTTTTGCTTATTTCTGCTATTTTAATACTTTTTTTCTCAGTAATGAAAAGCTATACTGTCCAAACATGCAGTGTCTTAGATAAAAGAGGTTCTGCACATAGGGGGGTGGCAATTTCAAAAATTATGACTGCACCCTGAATATAATCCCAGTACCCATTCAGTTTTGTCTACATACTTGGGTCAGCAGCTGTGGTGAAGATAATGTTTTCTCAAGATTGGTAGTGGGAGAGCCAAGTACAATTATGTGAGTATGCTCAACATAAAACAAGATGTTTGAGTAAATGATCACTGCTGCTGTATTATTCATTATTATTGGGAGTTAACTGCAGGCTGACATCTGCTCTTCTTCCTGTTTTCCAGAGTTTTTGAAAAGTCCAAGATCAGAGCTGAGCTCCTCCTCTTTCTGACCAGGACATGGTTCAGCACACATCTTAAGGGGATACTAACCTGTGTAATTTTTAATTCTTTTTAAAAGAAAGCACTGTTCAGCATAGGAGCATGTGATGCCCATGGTCATCAGTCTGAAAAAAAAAAATTGAAGGACCTGAAAAGTTCACCTAAATGTCTTAGTTAAGGAAGAGATCATATTCCTGGAGGTCCCCCAAGGAGTTACAAATGCACAATTGTAAATAATGACCACTCCCTTCTGGTGAAAAAAAAGTGATATGAACAATACAGGTCTAGCAGGTCTCCACCTAAGCAAGGAAAAACAAAAGCTATTTTCTGATCTCTCTCTCCCTACTCTATCCCCAAAATAAACAAAGCAAAATGGGTGGCCACCCTCAAGGAGAAGGTAGATGGGAGCTTAAACTCATTGCCATCCTTGAGCAAGGTGAGCTAGGTGGCCACAGAGTGCCACTTGCTCAGTGGTACTTTTTCAACTTTTAATGCTCTTGCCACTGATATCCTGCCATGATAGAAGCCATGGTTGTGATTTCCTCTGAGGAAAGTGCCACAAACTGCTTAGTTTCCATATTTTCTACTCAGTCCCAGCTATGATACAAATAATGAATCACAGACCCTTTGATACAATTCTGTGTTTTGTTATTTAGATTGTGTGAGAAGGACCATGCAGAAAACATGAAACATTTAACAAGGGAGGGTAATGGCTGCAATAATAATACACAGTGTTGAAAGACTGTAGGCAGTGGCTGCATGACAGCCTACAAGACAATGACGTGGTAATTTGCAACTTATGCAGAAAAGACTGGTTTGTAGCAGGTAAGAGTTTTTACCCTGGCAAGCCACTAGATATCATGGGCAATGGACTTTGCCAGACAAACCTCTATCTTTTGAAAACCATTTTTGGAATACTTTATATTGTGTGTAGCTTATCTCTTGTGTGAAACACAAATGAAATTATTGGGGTCATTATTTCTTTCGGTTCATTTTATTACAATCAGACTCTGAGGTTGCGTAAAGTCCCTGTAATCACTGTACATGTGGGGCTTCCTGTGAATGAAAATGATCGACCCTGGTCAGCAGTTATTTGCTTAATTTAAAGCATCATAACTCTGGCTTTGTAGCAGTTAAGTTCATTTGTGTGACACAAGTGTGACTACTTTACTCTGGCTGGCTAAAATGCATCTGACTGAAAAATAATTGAATTAATGTGTACATTTTTAATTACAATTAGATGTCTGAGGGGCACACAGTTAAACAGATATAACTGCTGGATATTATGGGGCTCTATGTAGTTTAAAATGATTGACTCTGCTATCATTTGTTTCAGTTAAACAGGTATTATTCTAGCTTTACCTCACTAATGTGTTTATGAAACAAGTTAGAATACTTTACTTTGGTTACTGTTTGTGAGAAAAGTTGAAATACATTACTGTGGACATTTTATCACAATATTTATTTATTTATTTATTTAACAGTTGTTTACCAGGAAAGTCCAACTTGGAACAAAGCCAATTTTCAGAAGCAGCCCGGGGAGATATTCTCCCGATGCATGCCTTTGAAATGTGGGAGGAAACCGGAGCTCCAAGGGAAATCCACACAAGCGCAGTAACAACATGCAGACTCCACACAGAAGTCACTCCAGCCGAAAATTGAACTGGAGAACCTTGTGCTGTTGAGGTATCAACACTACTGGTGCAATACTGCATCATCCAGTCATACAAATCATACATTTGAGTTGAAAGCAGTCGACAAAGTGGTTATAAATGTTGGGTACAGAGACCGCCTGTGGATAAAAGTGATTGAACCTGGCTTGTTTTCTCAGGTTAAACAGCTATCAATCTGGCTTTGCTGGATTAGTTTACATTTGGGCATTTGAAACAAATGTGAAATATATCAATCAAACATCTGAGCACCTGAGCTCTGTGCAGTCAACAATATGGCTATAATTGCTGGGCATGAGGACTGTCTAGAGACAAACGTGACCATGCTGTCATGATTAAGTTAAACAGTCATTAATTTGTTTTGCAAGACTGGTGTATATCTTTGTTTACAGCTAGCCATGTTCAGAGGTATGCATAGAAAGTCATTATAACTTGTGACATGGCAAATGGGCAGGATACAGTCTCAAAATTCTTTGCTGTGGCCATTTGTTTTAAATAGTAATCTGATAGCTGAGCTGTGTGTCCAGGCCGATACAGTGGCTGAAGTTGAAGGGTACAGAGGCTGTCTGTGCATAAAAGTGACTTAAACCTGATGTTTTTTTATAGAGTACACAGTTATTGAACTGGTTTGGCATAGCGGAAAGTGCTGAAGTCCTGAGCATGTCATCCTTCAGATGAGGCATCAGACTGAGAGCAGCCATGCTGCTGGTCTGAGGCTCCTCAGGGTTGTGTGCACTAGAGACCACTTTTCCTATGAAAGAAGGGTACGGAACACTGGAAGCTGAACTGATCCTTCATTACTTACTGAACTACAAAAGACAACCATGACTGAGTCAAGTCATTATGATTCCATGGGAATACTTTTTTTCTTCTTTTCTTATCTTACCTTTTGCATTATTGTGAGATGGAGAAGGCATTCACTATTCAGGTTTCCTTGTACTGGACTATGGAACAGTAATTCTTCAACTGGTAAGTCTTCTTAAGCTGTGAAAAAAAACTGAGTCTCCAGCCTCCACTCATGGAGGTTGGATAAAGATCTGTTAATTTTGTCTGTTACAGGGATTAAGTCTGAAGGGAGGCAAGTGCCCTGGAGATAGGAGCATAGCTGAGAGGCAATGCCCCAAACATTCAGGGCTAGCCTGTACAGCACATATGCCCCTTTGCTTGATTACATAGTACATAACTATACTGTTGTCTGCCATTGTTCAGAATCCTTGTATATCCAAAATTAAGGCCATCATCTCTTTTAAGATGATATGTGTTGTCATCATGGAGCTATTCCACATGCCTTGCATTTTTAGACAAACAATATGATATCCCCAATCTAGGTCTGAAGCATCTGTGGTTAGGGACTATGTGCTCTCTGGAATTATAAAGACCATTCCCAGATTGCTCAGCATCTGGTGGGAATACCAGCTGAATTCCCTCTTGATAGATGGAATAAATTATAATGTTTTATCCAAAGGGTGCCTTTGCTGTTCCCATAGATTTTTGAAATACCTATTACAACATCCTCATGAGACACCTGAAATTGTCAGCTGACAAGGTCACTCACCTGGTTATCAAATTGCAACAGATAGATAGAAGATAAATAAATAAATAAACAAATAAATAAATAAATAAGCCAAACAAAATACACAAATAAACAATTAAATAAACCTGCTCATGAGTACCAACAGAATAAAGGCCCACATGTAATCTAAGGCCTTTAGGAATTCTCTAGCTGTTGCTCATACATTCTGAGCTAAACTGGAAAATAACAGATCCAGCTGAATGGAATTGAGCCAGAATAGGAAGAGATTGTTTAAATTTGTGTCCAGAATGGTCAGTAGAAAGACTTCTGAGGTCTCTTATGTCAGGTTTGATTTTGGCAGACTGAGTGAGAACTTGAGGTTGCTCAGACAACGGATTCGGTACTGTAGTGTATTTACATGTTCATCCTAGCTGGCACTTAGACCAAGTGATCATTAAGCCAAGAGTAGATACAAGTCCCTCCGGTTATCAGGTAAAAAAATACTGGTGTCAAGCATTTCAGTCTGGGCACAGTAGAAAGACAAAATACCAAGGATGCAAACAATGCATTTTTGTCCTACCTTAAACTGCAGAAAATGCCTCTGGTTCTTGTGAAATGGGCTTTGTGATGGGCATCCTTCAGATTCAGGGAAAGTGTGAGACAGAGGTATAGTTAGACTAGGGTGAAGAGGGCAGCAGTCCTAGGTGCAGGGTGTTAAAGGACGCGATTATAAGATGCCAATTGATTGGTATTATTTCATCCATCCATTCATCCATCGTCAACCCCTTTTCCCATTTTTGCACATGGGGTCACTGTGTCACTTCAGCAGTGACAATCATCTCAAGACAAAGTTTACACTGCTGGGTGGCTAGCCCTGACACAGTAATTCATTCACTCAACTCACTCGCACACACAGTCTCACCTAGGGCCAATTTAGAGTGTCCAATCCACCTATTGCATGTCATTGTAGTGTGGGAGGGAATTGGAGCACCCAGAGGAAATCCATGTGACTGAAGGGAGGACATGCTGACTCCACACAGAAGGCACCCCAGCTGAAAATTGAACTGGAGAACCTCATTCCTCTTAAAATGCATGGTGAGGGAGGAGAGGGAGGGAGAGGTGTAGGAGTAAGGGTATGAATGCAGATAGGGACAAAGTTGTAGCATAGGCAATACTGTCCATTAACTTCTAAGGCAGGAAGAGACTTAACTTGCTTTTCTTATTAGGAAGGGTAATAACACCATCAAGACAAACCATGCTGGATCACTGACTAGCTTTTGTAAAGCTGCCCTGCACCCTGTAAAACAAATCCAAATTCTTGGGACAGGAGAGTGGGTGTCTACTTTAAGGAATGTTTTCTGAAAAGCATCCTTATAAACCTGGTATACAGAAGCAACAGCCACTGGTATAAAATGTCCACTATGCACAAGGTTAGGTTAGCAGTGGTGTGATTCCAAGACTTCCTTCAATCCCCTTCCCTCTAGAAATGCACTTAATGCTTCCCCAGAGGAGGCATCCCCTGCAGGTGCACTTGATGAGATGGTCCTTTTGTCATCCACATAATAACCTCAGGATGACATGATCTTCAAGAAATTCATCAGGACTTCTTCATTCACATTAAAGACACCAGGACTCCCTCATCAAAATTTGACTTTCGAGAGTCTTAGGGAGGGGATGCAGTCTTTCTTTCAGTAGAGGACCACTCTTATTGTCCACTTCAGGATTCATTCTGTGCCATTCACCCACATATTTTTGCCACATCTTTGTAGCTGAGTAGGACAGAGGCTGGGATAGGCACTGGTAGGGCATGTGTCTGGTTCTGCCCTTTAGACTCTGACCTTTGCAGTATCTTGATTTGGAGGCTCATCTGAGTGGAAGCAGATGCCCACAAACTGGAATTAAAACAGGCTTTCCACATCCTTTCAAACTAGGATGGATTGGATTGGGAAAACCACTCTCACATTGTAGCCGAAATTTGTGAAAAACGATGACCCGTCTGTGACAATGTGAGGTATTGTCAGCTATGGCAGGAGAAGTACAGCAGTGGATGTGTACCATATGCCAACACAGCTAGATGGAATTTTGTAAAGAATTGTATGTCATTTGTATATCAAACTGATTTGTACAGGTGCTGAATTGAAAATGTATTTGTAAAGTTGCTTGTGTTAAAAATGTATCAACAATGAATCCTGCTGGACAGAAAAGAAATATACATGCATGTAGTAACTGATTAAATGCATGAATTGTGACTGTTGAATACAGAAATGAATACATTGTAACAGAGGGTACTGGAAGAAAAGAGGTTAATCTTAAGCTACCTGACTTTGAAAAATATTCTGAAATGAAATTACTTCGCCTAGGCCACGAAGATGTTATCTTGCAGTTTTGAAAGAAGCCAGAAACACAATGTCTGTAAGAAGCATGGTTTGTTAGTCTCTGTAGGAAGAGCAGAAGTGTTAAAATTGTTTTACAGTTTCCAGATGCTGCAATAAACTTTAGCAAAACTTGAGATATGTATTGTATACATATGTGTAAATCCTGGCAGCTTCTAGCCAAGAGGGGTAGCATGGGAACCAGAAGTCAGATGACCAGATGCATGCAATGTCATTCAGTAATCCATCACTAAAATTATATTTTAACACTAGTTGAGACTGAAGTCTCAGAGCAGTCTGTTTTTGGAACCTGACAAAGAAGGACCCCTCACCTACTTCATCTCACCTTGCTCTAGTAAGTGAACCAGGGGAATAGTAATTCTTTAGGTCAGTCAGGAAAATATAGTCAGATTCATTAAGTACTGTTTTCTGCATCTGTGTGAAACTATTAATTTCTGTTATTTTTATATTTCCTGTGATTGAAATTCTGGTGTTTATTGTAAATAGATATTCTGTATTTTCATTTTTTTATTATTTATTATTAAATATATTTAAACTTCTCATTGTGGCTCTTCCTTCAGAGAATATTTTAACCTTAGAGAGTACTTATATCTATTTGATGACTTGGTGGCCACTCCCAAAAGCCTTACTGCATTGATCAAACACTACCATTAGTTTTAATACTAATTTCACTCAGTATAATTGGGTACCCTTGTAAGAGTCGTAGAGTAGCTAGCTTTGGAGTGCCTGGTGGCAGTAATTACCTTATAGTCTGGGCAGAAGGGGGCATAACTAGTAAATCTATGCCAGTTTTTCCCAGGTGTGTGTGTGTGTGTGTGTGTGTGTGTGTGTGTGTGTGTGTGTGTGTGTGTGTGTGTGTGTGTGTGTGTGTGTGTGTGTGGTGAAAATCAAATCTGAAGGTGTGTGTGTGTCAGCTGCTTGGAGCAGGAACATGAATCACTGGTTTCACAGAGAGAGTGGTGGAGGACCTGACTTGGACACTCAGCTGAGGACTCAACTCTATAGCTGTGCCAGTGGGGAGTCTTACTGGGGAGCTGGAGAGAAAGGGAAAACCAGCCCCTGAACTAAGTGTGTTCCCTGTGTGTTCCTAAGGGAAACTGTGCTTGATGCAGAGAGCTGCATCTGAAAGTACTGGGTGTATCCATTTTTGTTCCAAGTGAATGTCCCTCTCCAGTGTTAGTGGTGAGGATTCAGGCTCCTTGATTAATGGCCCAGAGTGGGGAAGTCACACTGTCACAGTTGCATTGAAACTGTCATCTAGCTTGAAAGTCTTGATAACTTCTGAAGAGGCTTGACTGTAAACAGCAAACCCAGTCCTGTTGTCTACTTTCAAAGGGGATAATACAGGTAAATATAAAGTTACAACAGGCTGTGGGAGTGGAGGAGCAAAAAGCAATACATGAAGCAACTGATATCCTCAGGTTTCTATGGAATTAACATTATCATTATGGCCTCTTGCTCTCTGCCCTTTGGTACCTTAAACACATTCACACATAACTTCTCTAGCAAATATATGCATCCTTTGATTCCTGAGCATTTCTTTTGAAAAAATCAAATTAAACATTAATCAAACAAACATAAACATGTTGCAAATACCAAAAGCTATTTTAAAAGCACAAAGGACAATATTGTTGAGTAAAGTGATTTCTTTCCAATGGTTATTGTCAATATATTGAAAGTTTTTTTGCATAAATACACGAAACACAAAATCATATGTTAATCAGTATCTGGACTTTATGAAAAAAATAATGAAAATAAAATCATGAAGTAAGATCTAAAGGAATGTCTAGTCTATTAAAAAGCAACAGTCAGGACTTTCACCTAATCAGTTTAAACTTATTCAGACTAAAAAAAGTCTAAGCTGAAATTTGATAACAGCAGCACTTGCTGTTCTTTTTTAATTAAATGTCATTGATTTAAACATCCCTTCCTAATTTTGTTTTGCTTTGATTTATAAATTAACACTGTAATATATTACAGTAAAAAGTTATGTTTTTTCTAAATCTTCACAAACAACTTTTCATACCTTACAACACTTTTGATCAGTCACACTCAGTTTCATATGGTGGCAATTCCTTTTGGGTGCTGCTCATTGTTCTTTCTTTCTCTTTGTTTAGAAATATTTTCAGAAAAATGAAACAATATACAGCTGCGACCATATTTAGCAATATAAACAGCACTGAGCATTCCTCGATCTGTCCACCTTACAGTGTAAACATCAATGACAACTTCATCACCATCCAAGGCTATAGCTTACACTCTGCAATGGTTTGTTAGTCACTCAGTTTAGACTAGTAAATATGGGAATGCTGCATACCTTCATAATAACTAACAAACAGCTATTAATATCTCCATTGCAGTGTATTACACAGCAGCACTGTTACTAGAGAGTTTTGACTCCCACCATGACATTTCACACTATGTCACTCGGTATCATGTGACTCGTGTATAAATGTAAATATAAACATGTGTGTATAAAGTGACAAACAATGGTTAACTCAACTGCAGTGCATCCTAGACAAACAGGCTTGGTGTCAGGTTGTTTTTCACAGCCTTCACTTAATGTTACTTGTTAATGGTGGTAAGTCAAAGCCAGTGTGCCAAACAATTTCATGACTGTGCAAGGAAGGAGCTATGGGTGTTAAATGAAAATATTCTTAAAGACAAAGCAAGTATGCAAGTGGTAACCACAACTTTTCTTTTTTTCTTTGCTTTTCCATCTTGTCAGCCTGCACTGTTTTTTGTGCTTCCTATTGCTGATAGAGGTGGAGAAGAAGAATCGAGTGACAAGAGCTTCTTGCACTGAGAAAGACTCGGCGAGTACAATAAGGAAGTGCATTTTTGTTAAAGAAGTGCAGGGCTGGCAAAGGAGACCTTGGTCTTCCCCAAGCAAAAAAAAAAAAAAAACACTACAGGTGATAAACCTTAAGTGAAATCAATCATTATCCTTGGAAAATACCTCTCAATAATGAACAATATTAATCACAATAACAAGACCAATTGAAATAAAGTGGTTTCCAAAGTGGGCACTTGTCATTCTCTGGAAGTTTCATGGAAAGGGTTAATGTACAGATGTATTGACATCCATTTGCTTCTCTGCAGAAAAAAAATAAAAAACAGCATGGATTCTCTTCTCTCTGTCTTTTTTATAGTACATCAAAGTGGTATCCCAGGCAAGGGAAGGAGTCGAATTCCAGTCCAGGGATGTCTTATAAAGCTCTGTAAGTGAGGTTGGAAGGGCAAACACATCCACCTGCAGTTAATTCCCACGGTTAATGAACTGCAACGGTAGCCTTAATGATGAACACATAAGATTTAATATGTGCAGATGTTTGTGACTTGATAAGAGAGAGAAAACATGTAAGAAATTAGGTCAGTTTATAAAGATAAAGTTCAGAAGACACAGACAGAAATAGGAAGCCTCATGGAGAAAAGGAGAGTACAAAGGTACAGTAAATAAGGGCATGCTTATTTCACAATGCAGCATGATTCAACAAACAGAAAGTACAGTTGTGTACACTTACCATAAATGTAGATGTTTGAGTGTATTCACTGTTGCAGTCATCACATTTGGGGTTATCCCTGCCAGGGTAGTCCTTGGCCGACCTGTATACCAGAGACTTAGTATTTCTGCATTGGCTGCTGTCATCTCAGGACTGACGTCAGGTCATCAGCAGTATAAAAGCAAGGCAGCCAATGCCATTACATCAGTTTTTCTTGCCCTAACTGTCAGGAGCCCCCAATTGGGAGCCAGGTTATGGTGGAAGAACCCCACCAGTAGAAAGTAAATACCAAAAAGTCCTTTGTAAGGAGAGAGATAGAAAGAAGAGAGGGATGGAGGGAGGGAAACCAGGACTGCAACAGTGAATACACTCGAACATCTTCATTTATAGTAAGTGTACACAACTGTATTATGTTCTTTGTATTTCACTGTTGCAGTCATCACATTTGGGTTGATTCCCAAACCTGAGGAAAAGGGTGGAGGCAGTCAAGGAGACTAGGGCTGGCTAGAATGCCCTGCAAGACTGCAGTGGCAAAGCCTGCCCTGGATTTGAAGAAGATAGGCAGGTGGTAATGTTTGGTGAAAGTGTGAACAGAAGTCCAGGTGGCAGCCTCCAGGATGTCCCTGGTGGAAACTCCTCTGAGGAAAGCTGCAGAGGTGGAGGCTGCTCTGGTGGAGTGAGTCCTGACCTCCTTAGGGGGAGGCTTTCCATGTTGCTTGTAAAAAAAATGGATCCAGCGTGCTATCCATTTAGAAATTGTTTGTTTGGAGATGGCTTTTCCCTCTGCCTCTGCAGCAAAGCTAACCAGCAATTGATCAGATTTTCTGAATGGTTTAGTCCTGTCTAGATAGAATCTGAGCTATCTGTGCACATCTAGAGAGTGTAGAATCCTTTCCCCCTTGTTCTGTGGGTTAGGGAAAAAGGTGAGCAAATGAATGGATTGGTTGAGACCCATACTGGACACCACTTTGGGCATGAAGGATGGGTTAGTCCTGAGGGTAACCCTGTCAGCATGGAAGATGATGAAGGGCTCCACAGCCATGAGTGCTTGTAGCTTGGAGACCCTTCTGGCTGAAGTGATGGCCAGAAGAAAAGCTGTCTTCCAGGAGAGAAATCTTAACTCTGCTGAAGATGCTAGTTCAAAGGGGGGCAGGATGAGCTTTTCCAACACAAAGTTAAGGTCCCAAGCTGGG
The DNA here is from genome assembly GCF_019279795.1 of Protopterus annectens. Classification (NCBI taxonomy): domain Eukaryota; kingdom Metazoa; phylum Chordata; order Ceratodontiformes; family Protopteridae; genus Protopterus; species Protopterus annectens. Next base: position 1,836,023,301 of record NC_056728.1, read on the forward strand.
GTTGGTGCTCTTCTGGATGGCCTCAAGTTGTTAGCCCCTCTTAGGAATTGTTTGATCAGATGGTGTGAGAAGAGGGGCTGCTCAGTGGGGAAATGAGCAGAGACAGCAGAGGCATGAATTTTAATAGAGGAAAAAGAGAGGCCACTGTGTAGTAGGTCAGCTAGGTAATCCAGGATGAGAGGGAAGGACGGCTGTGCTGTATCGGCTCCCTTAGCCTGAATCCAGGTGTAGAACCTTTTCCATTTGTCAGCATAAGACTTTCTAGAGCTAGGGCATCTGGCCTCACGTATAACATCTAGTACCTGTTTACTGAGGTTGGCAGATGGATCAGTGGTTAGGCAATAAGCCAAGCTGCCAAACTGAGGGACTGCAATTGGGAATGCATGAATTCTCCTTCCCTCTGGGTCAGGATGGTTGGGGTTTGAGTGAGATGCCATGGTGGCAGTGGGAAAAGGCTGCACATCAGTGGGTACCAGTGTTGGCGAGGCCAGTCTGGAGCATTAAGAATTGTCCTTGGTTTTTCCTCCCTTATTTTCAGCAGTACCCTGGCAATGAGAGGTAGAGGAGGAAAGGCATAGACTGATAGATTGAACCAGGGGAAGGATAGGGCATCCACTTTCCAAGCTATGTTGTGATGCTTCCTGGTGCAGAACTTGCTGAGCTGATGGTTGGTGTGGGAGGCAAAGAGGTCGATCTTTGGGATGCCCCATTTCTGAGTTATTAGGGTGAAGGTTCTTTTGTCTAGCTGCCACTTGTGTCAGCCCAGAAGATTTCTGCTTAAGTGATCTGCCATAGAGTTTAAAGAACCTGGCAGAAATTGTGCTAACAGGTGTAGTTTCATGGCAGAGGCTGTATGCCAAAGGATCATGGCCAGCCTGCATAGAAGGTAGGAGTGAGTCCCTCCCTGCTTGTTGATATACCACATCACAGTGGTGTTGTCCGTTTTGATCAGGAAAGCTGCTGGGGAGAGAAGGGGCCTGAAAGCTGTCAATGCATGCTGGACAGCTAACATCTCTTTTTGGTTGATGTGCAGATGGATTTGCTGTGGGCTCCATTGGCCCTGTATGTACCTGCCGTCCAGGTGTGCACCCCAGGCATAGTCTGATGCATCTGTGGTGAGGGTCTGGGTGGCGGGAGGTAGGTGAGAAAGGAAGTCCCTTCTTGTGGGAGCATGCTGCTGCCCACCAAAGAAAATCTTTCCTGAGGCAAGGTATCATGGGTATAAGAGTTTCCAGGTCTTGAGAGTGTTGACACCAAAGGCTTTTTAGATTTCATTGAAGTTTCCTCATATGCAATCTGGCATATGGACTGAGTAGAATGCAAGATGCCATGAACCCCAGAGTTTACAAGATTTTCCTTGCAGATAACTGGGGTATGGTGGCTAGTTGCGAGAAGCACGCTGTCAGGTAAGTTTGTTTTTCTGGTGTAAGGAATGCCATCTGGGATGCTGTGTCCAGGCTTGCTCCCAAGAATATAATCCTTTGGGTGGGTACCAGTTTGGATTTCTTTTCGTTGATAGTGTACCCTAGAGAGGTCAGTAGGGATTTTATAAAGGCCAGGTGCTTGAGCAGATTTTCCTGGCTGTCTGCCTGAATTAGGCAGTTGTCTAAGTATGGGTAAATTTGTATATTTCTTTGTCTGCAAAAGGCAATGGCCAGAGCCAGACATTTTGTGAAAACTCTGGGAGCAGTAGATAAGCCAAAGGGTAGTGCAGAGAGCTGAAAGTGCAGAGATCCTGCCCTGAAATGTAGGTATTTCCTGCATGATTCCCTGATAGGAATGTGGAGGTAGGCCTCTTTTAGGCCTAGGGTGGCTAGCCAAGCATCCTTGGAGAGCATGGGCAGCAGTTGCTGGAGGGTGAGCATTTTGAATTTTGGTATCACCAGGAAGGTGTTTAGGATGGATAGATCGAGGATGGGGCGCCAGATGCCCTCTTTTCTGGGTACCAGAAAAAGTCTGTAGTAGAAACCTTGGCCTTTCTGTTCTGCAGGAACATGCTCTATTACCCTCATAGAGAGCAGGGAAAGAACTTGCTTTTGGGCCTCTGCCCACTGGTTTGGAAGTAGATCTGGGAACCCTTTTGGGGTTGGAAGAGTGTGGACAGAAAATCTGTATCTCTGGGACACTATGTTGAGGACCCAGCAGTCACTGATAATGGTGGCCCAGGTCCTTGCGTGAAAGGAGAGTTTTCCTCTTAGGGGTAAGTGAAGGTGGGCAGAGAGAGGGGATGGTGGAGGAGAGTCATTGTGAGTTCTTACCATGTGGGGGGGGGGTAGCTTAGCACTCCCTGTTTTTGAAGTGGAGGGATTCCACTGTTTTGATCTCTGCATTTCCTGTGGATTCTGTGGGGGTGGGGTCTGGGCTGAACTGACCTGGTGGGAGCAGGGAAGGACCAGTGCTTGGAGGGGCAATGCCTACTGAACCTGGGTGGCTGGACCTGTAAGAAATCCTTAACTGTTTGCATAGATTTAGCTTTTTCTTCCATCTTTTTTAAGACCTCCTCTGCCTTAGGGCCAAATAAGTTGTGCAAGGGTGCATCCAACAATTTAAATTTAACATGGTCTGGCAAGGGCTGTTCCTTAGGCCATGCATGCCTTCTAACGACAGAACCGGTGACTGCTGCCCTGCAAGAAGCTTCTAGGGTGTCAAAACCACAATGTAAGGTGTGCTTAGTTACTTGACTTGCAGAATGCATTAACTCTTGTAACTCTTTAGATTCTGCACAAGCAGGAAAGGAAAACACTTTTTATTTGAGAAGTTCCAGGGTATGTTGCTAAAATTTGAGCATATGGAACTGGCAATTTAGTGCTCTGATAGCAAGAGTAGCAGAGGTGTATACTGTTTTACCCCATCTGTCTAGTGCTTGGGAATCCCTATATGAGGGGGTGGGATTCTTAGCAGAGATTGCTTTAATACCTTTAGGCACTTGAGAAACTACCTCAGGGTCAGCAGTAGGATTTTTGAAAAAAAATTGTGTGAGTCAGGGACTCTGTAATACCGGTCAGGTTTTCTGGGTGCAGGAGGTAGGGTGTCAGGAGTCAAAATGGATTCCAGGAGACATCGTCGACAACATCCAGGACTGGGGGAATGGTCAGGGGTCTGTGCTGTGGAAGATCTAAGAATTCCTTGAGTCTCTTTTTAGACTGAGGGTAGTCATGACATTCCCATTAAAAATGCTCTGTAAGGTATGAAGGTTTTCCCCAAAGGAAAAGTCCTCAGGTGGAGAGGCTGAGGGAATGGAATCCTCTGCATCAGAATCCTCATAAGCAGAAAGGGGTTACATGTCTTCATATTCAGATGCATCAGAGTCATCCGACTCCTGTTCAGACAAAACTAATGGGGACAGATCTCTTTTTCTTTTGGAAGGGGTAGCTTGGCTTCCCCTTATAAGCATGATAAGGTTTTCTGCCATTTTAAGCATTTGAGACTGGGGCGAGGAAGCAGGTGCCTGGGAGTGGGTCGTTGGTTTCTTGGGTGTAGTTCATACCCTTGGACTTAGAAACTCGGTCATTTTGGAAAGAACGGTAGATGCAAAAGAAGTCACCATTTTGTGTTGAGAATCAGTAGTGCGAAGTACTTCCTCAGAAGCCGGTGCCTGTGCTCCGGACCCATCCAAGGGAGAGGCAACCGCAGGCTCCTTAGTCGAAGAAGAGTTTTGTGGCATACCGGACTCCAAAAGGGTCTCAGTAGCGGCCTGCGAATCCGCAGAAGTGGGCATCAGGGGCTGCAAAAGCACTTCACTGAGGACCAGAGAACTGATGACTAGCTTAACGGAAGCGTCATCGGTAGGTTTGGACCAGTGCGGTCTGTCTCTGTCTTTATCCTTATGTTTTTTTGGAAGATCTGCTGTCAGATGGCTTACCAAAGCCATATCGGAATTCGAGGACTGTAAGTGAAAATATCTAGCTACAATAAGGGCCCAACGATGTATAGTTCTGGCACTGAACAAAGAACAAAAGTGACAGCAGGGAATGTCATGGTCTGGGCCTACGCAAGTGACGCAGTAAGAATGAAAGTCTTGGTGTGGTATTTGCTTTCCACAGGCGTGACAGTTGTTAACTTTTTCTGACATCAGTTAATGCTAGAAAAAAGGATCCCCAATGGGGTACTTAGCTTTAGAAGACTTCAGCTTCAATTCGGAAGATGAAATTCAGGTAGCAGCCGACCAGCACTCGTGCAAACTGCTTCTGCTTCGAGCTCCGAGGCAAGAAAGACTGATATAATGGCATCGGCTGTCTTACTTTATACTGCTGACGACCTGATGTCAGCCCTGAGGCGACAGCTGCCAACACAGAAATACTAACCTCTGGTATTCGGGCCAGTTGAGGGCTACCCTGGCAGGGATAACCCCAAATGTGATGATTGCAACAGTGAAACACGAGGAACATCTGCAAAGTGGAACCCTTTCCTTTCAAAATTTAAATTTATGTAAGATTTACTCACTATGCCCTTAAAATATAACTATTTCATCAAGAATTAAAAGCAAAGTATAAAATAGTCAGAGAAAATTCCCTCTGTCAGGGTTACTCATTACAATGCTGCTTCTAGTTTCTCAGTTAATAAAGTAAATGTAAGCGCAGGACGATTCACTTTCTTGAGAAGTGGACATCTTTAGCTTTTAACCCAAGAAATTATTGTGTTTTAGCCTATATAAGTGTTTTGTCAGAAACAAAGTTAGGTTGGACTGACACAATTTCATAAACTACATTGGAGACATATAAAAGACTGTATATTTCAGGAGTGAGCAATTGAAATGCGGATACTATTCTATTTTGTTGTTTTTTTCTCATGTTTCCAACTCTGGTCTTTAACCACAAGATGGCACTACCTCCCTGCACATGAACAGCATGCTTTTCAAAAGGTTTCAGCTATTCTCTATTGAAAGAAATGTGAAGGGATCTCTTTTTACACCAGCCATGTCTTCCATTATCTACATCTTGCATCTTAAAGAAAAAATTAATAATATCTTTAATTTCTTACTATCATTATAATGATTAATCTGACTTTTTGCTCTTACATAAGTAAATGTCAGCCCAGTGCCCAAGGTTGAAACTCTTTCCTCAGTAAATATGTGCATCACTTTCGATTAACAACATTAATTTTTAAGGAGTTGTGCACTGAAAAGCAAATATTTTGATTATGTCCTTGACTACTGTATGAATGTTGTGCTAGGTAAGTACTAGTACTCAGTATTGGTTATTTTTCTTTCACTCAAAGCATTTTTTTTGTGACTTCAAAATGAGTGAAGCACAGAAGCAGCACTACAAAACAGTAAATAAATTATCATACTAGTCACATCTCTCAGTTGTACTGATTTTCACAGAATGTCCAGATTTTCCCTCATATTTTTGGTCCATTTTTCATAAAATTTTGATTTTCTGGCAAATCATTATCAAGTCATTGAAAAAGTCAGAAACAAATGACATACATTTGAGTTTCAGACTTCATATTCTTTAGAAAATTCATGTTAACACAAAACCTGATATGCTATCAACTTTCTAACTTTTTAAAAGCAATATTTAAAAAGTGTCTCTATTTTTGGGCCTCTGTCTTCCCATTATTTATGGCTTTGTCCATTTTTCTTGTTCTAATAGGTTGAGAGATATGATACTAGTACCTGAGAAAATCTGTGACTCAAACAACTTAAGAAATTAGTATTATAACAGATGCATACACACACACACACACACACACACACACACACACACACACACACACACACACACACACACACACACACACACACTCTCTTACTTGGAGTGGCCAACAAATTTCTAATGTGTACAGCTGACTTTATCAAGCTGATTTCATTAATCTATATTATTATTATGTGTCAGTCATTTGTCCCAACAGCAGAAAAGTACAGTTGTGTAAAATCTTGCCATAACAGTAGATGTCCTTGCCTTCGCTGCAGTATTCATTACAAATGGGATTCCCTGCAGTGAAGCTCACTTTCTGGCCAGTTTACCAAAGTCTACTCTTGCTTTAAGGTACACTGAATGTCACTTACACATTCCTTGCATAGCGTAAGGCATAGAGGTAATGTTCAGGTGTACCATCCTCAGAACTGATTGCCCCAGTAGGAACAGCAGTTCAAGGAAAACCTGTACACCCAGGAAGGAAGGAAAAAAAAACTAGGGGGATGGAAGGAGGGAGTGAATGCTGCAGCAGTGAAGGCAAGGACATCTACTGTTATGGTAAGATTTTACACAACTGTACTATGTCCTTACATTCACCGCTGCAGTATTGATTACAAATGGGAGAGTTCCAAAGCTCAAGAAGAAACTTGGGAGAAGGAAGCAGCAGTAAAACCTTCTAAGAAGCCATGAAGAATGGCATCGGCAAAACCAGCCCTGGCTCTGGAGATACCATCCAACTGGTAATGTTTGGTAAAGGTATGCACAGAAGGTATGCACAGAAGTCCAAGTAGCAGCTTCTAGAATAGAATTAGCATCTAAGCCTTTGAAAAAAACATCAGAAGAAGCCACAGCTCTAGTGGAATGAGCCTTTACAGAAGAAGGAAGGCTCTCACCATGAAAAGTGTAACAAAAGGAAATAGCCTTTGACATCCAAATGGAAATAGTTTGATTGGAAACAGCCAATCCTAAAGACCTAGGATGAAAGGAAACAAATAATCGGAGCTGTCTATGCACATCTAAAGTATGCTGTACCCTCTCACTGTCAAATTGCAGAGAGGGGAAATGTAGGCAAATTAATAGACTGAATAAGTGACAACTCATTAACCACCTTGGGCATGAAAGAAGGATTAGTATGCAAGGACACCCTGTCCTCCTGAAATATCAAAAAAGGTAGACAAGCCATAAGGGCTTGCAACTCAGACACCCATCTGGCAGAAGTAAGAGCTAACAAAAGAACTGTCTTCTAAGAACAATGTTGCAAGGAAGCTGAAACAGCAGGCTCAAAAGGAGCCTGTGCCAATTTTTCCAGAATGTAATTAAGATCCCAGGGAGGAGGAACAGGCTTCCTGGGAGGTGTAATATTAAGGGTGTCTTTAAGAAATTGCTTAGCCTCAAATCTAGAAGCTACCAGGGGAGTTAAAGGCAGACAAGCAGAGAGAGCTGTTAAGTGGACCTTAATAGAAGTATAGGCCAAACCAGCATTGAGCAACTCACACAAATAAGAGAGAACCATAGGAACATCCACAGAAAGTGGTTTCAGGCCATGAGAAAGACACCAAATAGAAAACCTCTTCCGTTTAGAATAGTAGGATTTTCTTGTAGCAAGTTTCCTGGCCTCCTGCAGGACCTGCAGCTCATTCTGGGAAAAAAGGTGTTTATAAGGGATCAAAACCCTATCACCCACAGTGTCCGTTAAAGCATGGACAGGTGGGGATCGATGAAGGCCCCTTGTCTTGTGTCAGGAAATCCACCCTGTGATTGCCCTTGGCTAGATGCAGAAGTAAAGGGAACCCAGTGCTGTCACGGCCAAAAGGGAGTCACCAAGATTTTGGGAGCATCCTGTTGAATTTTGAACAGGACTCTCGGAATGAGAAGAAGGGGAGGGAATGCATAAAGAAACATCCCCTTCCAAGAAAATCAGAGGGCATCCACCTTCCATACCAGAGGACCTGGGACTCTGGCACAAAACAGAGGAAGTTGTCTGTTCAGAGGGGAGGCAAAGAGATGTACTTGAGGTGTACCCCACTGGTGAACAACGTCCAGAAATACATCCTTGTGTAGCATCCATTCATGGGATTGAGTGAAGGACATGCTCAGAGTGTCTGCCATACTGTTCCGATCTTAAGGAATATAAACTGCCAGAAGAGTCACTTGACATTGGATAGCCAGATCCAATTACCAAAAGTGCCAGCCAACAAAGACGGTAAGATCTTGCACCCCCCTGTTTGTTGATATACCACATGACTGTGGTACTGGCTGTGAATACCTTGAGAGGCCATTGAGAGAAGAGAGGATGAAAGGCCTGAAGAGCCAGCATAAGAGCCCTCATCTCTTTGATGTTGATGGGCTCCTTCTGCTGATGAGGTGACCACACTCCCTGAGCCCTCCGGGATCCAAACGTTGTTCCCCATCCCACATCTGAAGCATCTGTGAACAGATCCTGAGAGGGAAGAGAAGGTTGAAAGGGGAGCCCTGGATTCAGAGACAACTGCTACCCACAGCAGAAATTCTTTCTTGAGACACGGGAGAAGAGGAACAGGAAAGTCTAGAGGATGCGCATGCTGAAGCCACACCAATTTCAGAAACCACTGGAACTTCCTCATGTGGAGTTTGGCCAGAGGGAGCATCAGAATGGTGGAAGCCATGAACCCCAGAACTCTCAGATACTCCCTGGCTTTAATGGAGGCCAGAGGAAGAAGAGATTGAAAGAAAGAGATGAGAATGAATGCCTTTGGAGGAGGCAGGGATGCTAGCACTGGCACTGTTTGAATCTTGCAACCCAGAAAGACATGATCCTGAGAAGGAGTCAGGGAAGACTTTTTGAAGTTTATCATGAACCCCAGGCTCTGAAGAAGAGAAATGGTAAAATGAAGACTTTGCAAAAGGACCTCTGGAGAAGATGCCTGAATCAGCAGGTCATCCAAATAAAGAAAGAGTTGGATCCCTTGAAGCCTGCAAAAGCAAATCACAGGAGTGAGGCATTTGGTGAATACCCTTGGGGTAGTAGAAAGGCCAAAGGGCAAAACACAGAACTGAAAATGCCAGGAAGCAACAGAGAAATGCAAAAATCTCCTGAAAAGAGGATGGATCGGAATATGGAAATAAGCATCCTTGAGGTCCAGATAAACCAGAAAGGCCTGAGGTAGCAAGAGAGAAAAAGGGACTGAAAAGACAACATCCAAAAGGAAGGCACCTACAGAAAAGTGTTTAGATGGGAGAGGTCTAGAATAGGTCTCCAAGTACCTTCTTTTCTGGGCACTAGAAACATTCTTGAATAAAACCCTTTCCCCCTTTGGGACACAGACACCTCTTGAATAGTACCCTGAGACAAGAGGTCTTGAAGAACCTCTAGGGAAAAAGGAAGTTGTTCCTGAGGAGGCTGTGGAATACCCATAAAAGGAGGGGATGAAATCCAGACCATGAAGTACCCCTGCCAAATGATTGATGGAACCCAAGAATTCGGGTGATTTGGACTCAAACAGGAAGAGAAAGGCAAAGAGGAATTAGCTGGGAAAAGGTGGATAGTCAGACAGCACCTGGTTTGTCAGGAAAGGAAGGCTATAACTTGGATGAAGGAAGCAATTGAGATGGCTTATCAGAGGTGACAAACATCACAGAGGGGTCAGGAGCAGGACATTTAAACAAAAAGAAACAATTCTCAGGCACCCTATAAAATCTATCAGACTTCTTGGGATTAGGGGGCATAGAATCCAGCACTTTAGAGGTATTGGAAAAAACATCCAATAAAGCAGGCAAGATGGCCACAGGTTTAGGAGAGTCAATCTGCAGTAACTCATAGTACTTCTTATGAATATCCGAAACCTGGGCACAATCCCACTTAAAAAATGCCATTATCTTGGAGACTGTGTTCCCAAAGGAAATTTCCTCAAAAGGATTATCTAGAGTATGAGAGTCCTCCTCCTCAGACCAGTAGTCTAAAGGAGAAGGAATCTGGGTAGAATAAACAAGGGATTCTTCATCAGAATCCACCTCTTCCTCAGAAGAATTCAGTACTCTGGGCCTTTTAGGGGAAGAAGAGAACCAAGGAGGAGCAGGAACTGAAACCCCTCCAGGAGGTTGTAATGACAGTAAACCACTAAACAACCCCTGAATAAAGGCCTGACACTCACTTTGTGGATCCCTAGGAGCAGGAAAAACATTATTAGTTTTCTGGGTTTTTTTTAAGAGGACATCCATCAGAGAAACCTGAAATGGCCCAGACTCAGGATAACACTCCACAACTGTAGTAGGAACCTCTTTCCTAAAGAAAGACTGCGGAACCCCTCTAGACCTCTCAAAAACAGTCAGCCGTGGTTCCCACTGAATGCCCAAAATGGACACCTGCAAAGCTTCGTCGGATGCGCTGCCCACCAAATTCTCACCAGCCTCCAACCCAGACATGGTAGAGGAATCTGACAAAACAACCAGGTGAGTCTCCTGGTTCATAATAACCTCAGGAGAAACTCCCGGCAGAGGCTGGACAGCAGAACATTCCAGTCTTACCTTATGCACCTTCTTCTGCCCTGACAGCTGACCCTCGGGGCAGGAAGTTCCATCCATAGTATCTTTAACAAGAAGCTTAAGACGCTGTTTCTCAAGATATAATGAAAGGGAAGAAAGCCTACTATGAAGAGTTTTAGGGACAAATGCCTGACAAATTGAACAAGACGTATGGTCGTGAGCAGCATCTAGGCAAAAAAGACACATCGTGCTGGTCTTTATGGGGACTCAGTCTCTCCCACACTGATATTTACCCTTCCTGGATGACTAACTCCAAACAGCACAAAACAATCAAAAAAAGAACAAAAAACTCAACTGGGTACTTATCTGCAACAGTGAGGACTACAGCAAACAGGAGTAATCACTGGAAAGCCAATAAACAGAAAAACAGCAAAAAACGGACAGAGATAACAGACTGATGGTTAAAAACAGCATTTGGACTGGCAGCAAAGAAGTTCCGAGGATGGTATGCCTGAACATCACCTTTATTCCCTATGCTCCGCAAGGAATGTGTAGGTGACATTAAGCGTACCTTAAAGCAATGGTAGACTTTGGTAAACTGGCCTGTTGGCGGGCTTCATGGCCGTGAATCCCATTTGTAATGAGTACTGCAGTGGTGACTGTAAGGACATCAAACATTCTTATCTCTGTGGCACTTTCAGCTGTGTTTGCACAGGTGGTTTGCTAACTAGTTCTTCAGAGGAAACATTGACAATGCCAGCCTGCTGCACATGTAAGTTGCAGGTGTGGATATCTCTGGCCCAGAGAATAACACCAATCACGTCTCATTGCTACTGCAGATTGTCTTATGTAGTTACCTCAAGTACATCTGGCTAAGAGCATGAAAAAGTTGCAGTCTGCATGTGTACATGTGTGTGTTCTTTTTTGGAAACTGTCCTAATAAGCAGTGAGCATTTAAAGAGATTGTGTGTGTGTGTGTGTGTGTGTGTGTGTGTGTGTGTGTGTGTGTGTGTGTGTGTGTGTGTGTGTGTGTGTGTGTGTGTGTGTGTGTGTGTGTGTGTGTGTGTGTTTGACTGCATGAGTGTGTGTTCTTTTTTGGAGACTGCCCCAGTGTACACTTACATCTAGCGGACTGGCATGCACACTTATTTATTTACTTATTTACTTACTTACTGTGCTAATCAAATAGATGAACTGGCTCTAATATCATTTTCAGCCAAAACCAGGACACAATGACAATATATACAAATTAGTAATATAAAAATATTCCAAGAATATATACAGAAGAGAGAAAATTATCAGGTTACATATTCCATTAGATATATATGCATGTTCCTTATCTGATTCTGTCTGTTTATTTATATTTATTGATTTATTTATTGCAGTTTGATGACCGGGATAGTCCACTGGGCCTGGAGGAGCCCATTTGCAGTGGAGGCCCAGGGAGAAAAGCTCCACAGGATATAGACTATTTTACAGTAGTTATACAAAAGTAAATAAAGTAGTAAAACTGTGAAAAATACAAAGATAATATACAATTTGTTAAAAATAAAACACAACATTTCTAATCCTAGGTAATGATTTACAAAAGTGAGATTCATGTAGTCTAAATATATTAAAAGTGCAGGCATTTCAGATGTAAGTAAAACATTTATGTACAGATAAAAAAAACAAGCTTTTTTTTGGAAGTTAGAAATATGAAGGGAGGACAGAGAGAAGAAGATGAGGTGGGAGAGGTAAAAGGTGGTATATAGTGGAGAAAGGGAGTGGGTTGGGGGAAGTTTATGAGGTATAGGGTAGGAGAGGAAGTAGAGGCAAAGGGTAAGAGAGTACAGTGATAGAAGGTTGAGGTATATAGTGCATGGGAAATGGTGTTAAAGAGTTTATGTGGTGGGGTAAAGGAACATTCCCACTTTGAAAGGAGGTGAGATTGGAGAAGTGTTTTGCAGTTTGAGTGGCTCTGAGTATTTTGAAGGGTGGTAGGGAGAGAATTCCAGAGTTTAGCTAGAGAGCAGGATAATAGTAGGTGGCCAGGGGATTGACGAGGCTTATATATGTTTAGAAGATTGTGGTTTTCAAATCTTAGAGAGTGGTTTGGAATGTAGGGGGTTAAAGAGGTGGACAGAGAAGGCCAACTAGAAGGTCTGAATATGAGCTTGTGAGCAGTAGTAAGTCTAAGGAATTTGAGGTAGTTAGGAAGTTCAAGATATTTCAGGGAGTGGAGAGAGAGAGAGACAGTGATGCGATGAGTTTCTGGAGTTGGTGGCAAATTTGAAGATTTTATTGTAACAGGCTTCCAACTTGGCCTGTAAGCTTAGCTGAAGATTAGTGAATGGGGGGCACAGTACATAAGAGATGGAAGAAGGTAAGCAGAGGTAAGGGTGTGTCTGGTGGAGGGGGTAAGGTAATGATTGTGTCTATACAGGAGACCTAGTTTTTGGTGAGTTTTTTTGATATTAGTTTGGATATGGATGTCAAATTTTAGATTTTCATCAATTATGACACAGAGCAGTTTGGTATGTAATACTATTTCTATGGGGCTGTTATTCTGAGCAGTCACTGTAAAAGAGTTTTTGTCTATATTGGTGTTTTTGGATGGGGAGAAGATCATTAACTTTGTTTTACTGGCATTTAAGGTGACGTGATTACTATGCATCGATGATTCGGTATTAGAGAAGGCGAACTGAGTTTTGAGAAATAGGTTGAAGGGGGTGTCTGCTGTGTAAATAATGTTCGAATCGTCAGCATATTGAATTAGTGTGGCATCAGAGAGAGACTGGTGGAAGTTATTAATGAAGATGTTAAAGAGGAGGGGGCCTGGGATGGAACCCTGGGGAACTCCGGTAGGAGTATGTAGAAAGGAATAGAGTGAGTTTTTTCATTTGACAGCTTGCTGTTTTTCAGAGAGGTAGCTGGTGAACCAGGTGATGGTAGGTGGGAGAGGTTGAGAGAGGAGAGTTGAGATAATAGTAAGGGGTGAAAAAACAGTATCAAAGGCTTTGGAGAGGTCAAGGAAGAGAGTAGAAACTATTTTGCCAGAGTCGCCAACAAGGTTTATGGAGTGTAGAAAGGAGAGGAGGGCAGTGATCGTACTATTCCTGGGATGGAAACCATGTTGTCTAGGGGTTAGTAGGTTGTTTTGGGTCATACAGGACATCATTTGGGATTGAATACATTTCTCCATGATTTTTGATAGTGGGGATATGATGGCTATGGGCCGAAAATTAGAAGTGTCAGTGTTTTTGCCTCCTTTATGGAGTGGAATGATAAAGGCATGTCTCCATAGTAAGGGGATGTATGCTTCTAGTATGGATCGGTTTTATTAAGATAGAGATGGGCAACATTGTCTGCAGACAATTGGAGGAGAGTTGTGGGTAGGTTATCTGGGGCAGGGGAGCATGGTTTGAGGTGAAGGAGGAGCTTCTTTATTTTGCTTATAGAGACAGGAGAGAAGCTAAAAGGAGTATGGGTAGTCAGAGTGTGTGGAGATGTAGAGGGGTTGGTTGGGGGAGGAGGTTGAGAGTGGTGAGAGAAGCTGGTGGTGAGTTTAGCTATGGATTCTATGAAGAAGGTATTGAAGTTAGAGCCATTTTCTAGATCGGTAAGGTTTAGGTTAGGGGATGGATTATCCTTATTGCCTGGGTGGAGAAGGGAGGAGATATAGTCCCAGAATTGTCTTGGGTTGGATAAGTTTTCTGATTGAAGTTTATTGTAGTATGATTTTTGATCCCTGATTATTAGCTTTTTTGCAGCGTTACAGAGTTATTTGACTTCTGTTAGGAAATGGGGTAATTTATTTTTATGGCAAAGTTTCCACTTTTTGTCTCAAAGGTGCATGATTTGTTTAGTTTCTTTGGTTAACCAAATAAATAATCAAATCTATCAAATCTAATCAGGAAGAAAACTCAGTTAAATTGGCTGACAACAGTTACTTTGGGGGGGGGGGCAAGAGAATACAATATACATAGCTGAGTTTTTAACAACCTAAACGTGAATGCAGTCAGGATTTAGGGCTGCATGACCTATTCAGGTTCTGGAGTCCAAAGTAGCTGCATGCACTTATTTATTTATTTATTTAATATTTCAATAACTGGTGAGTGGGCTGATCTTGCTTGAACCTTTAGAGCCATATCCTAGGCACACGACAGAAATACAGGCAATACAAAATAAATATGCATGTATAATAGCTATTCAAGTATAAACATCTGGCAACTCAAGCTCTGTTAAAAAAGCATTATGCTCAACACAGAAGAGCTATAGACAGTAAATGGCAGTAGCATGGTACATTAATAAATAGTAAGAAAGTGCACTTGGGTATTAAAACTTTGTGACATTAATGGGCATATATCCTAACAAGCTAATGCTACAGCAAGAATAATGATAACATATGAAGTGCATTCACTGTGTGATTTTGGTAGAGCAATATACAGTATAGTAATCTATGAAAATATTCAGGGAAATGCAGAGATACCACTTAAACTAACCTTTATAAAAACAAGTCTGACTGATTCATATATTAAAAATGAACACCACACCAGAGTTCTCCAAACACATTTCCCTTCCCTTTTTTTCTACTTGCAGAAAAACAAAACACCCTCTGCAAAACCCCAGGTGACGTAAGCAGTGTCTGAGTTTGCAAATCAACAAGAAGATTCCCTCTATCCTTTACTCCTTCACTTATAGCAATTTTCTTTGTTGCTGTTTTGACTTAAAAATAATTAGCCTGTCCACTGGCCCCGTATTTGGTCTAGTGATTTGAATCCTACATCCCTCTAGCAAGTCTTCATTGGTTTATTAGTATGGAAACTTACTTTAGAGGCTAATGAAGGTGGGAGACAGCAGCAAACCCCCAAACCAACCATGACTGTCTCACGTTGAAATGGCCATGACTCCTATTCATTGCTCTGTACATCTGCATCAGGAGCAGGTGAACATCTTGGTCTGGGTAAGACATTCAGCAAAGCTGAATGGTCCACAAAGGAAAGATACTGATCATTTAGTAGGTTGATCAAACAATCTGGGCAGCCTAGTCAACATGTAGGGTGGTTGGTAAAGCAGAGGCCAGTACTATACCAAGATACATAACAGGGGACCGAGTTACAGATTTATCAGGAAAACAGTAATAGAAGCAACATTTTTAGGGAGAAAGGGAGAGAGAGAGAGGAGAGAGAAGAGGCTGCAGCAGCGCCTGGGTATCAAACTATACAGCTTTCTTAGACTCAAGGGACGGTAAGTTGAAGATCAAGCTCTGGGATGGTGCAGATGGAGGTAGCACAGAAAGAATTGTGAAGAACAGGTTAATCTATGAACCAGTGTCAGCTGGTGGAGACCACACTGTAGAACACTAATATGTTCATCTGCTGGAGACAGTCATGGCTGCTATCTGGAACTCATAGGTAAAGGCTATTACAGTAGTCTAAAGGCAAAGAAACAAGAACAAGTCATAGACAGTTATTTAGATGGAATCAGGTACTTGACCCAGGAAATATTCCTTGACAAATACATTAGAATTTTACCACAGGTGCTATCTGGACCTTCAGTGACACTAAACTATCTAAAATTATACCCGCTCCAGAAGTACCTTAATGACAAATTCCAGCCTTTTCGCCCATAAAGATGAAGAGCTTCAAACGAGGTAACAGCTGCAACCATCATTAGCACTTTGAAAGACAGAGCCTCCCTTAGACAACCACCAGTGAACTCGTGATGGCATTCATGTGCCTTGTAAGGCAGTCACAGCTATCTCTATCTGAGAAAAGAGACATCTAGCTAGGTATTCATGCAGCAATGATAAGCCAACCCCTAGTCCTCAAGGATATCCACTAGTAGATGTGACGGGGCCCTCCATTTTCTTTATAGCCCAGGCCTCTACCAGCCTCTAAAAGCCCCTGGTAATTTCATGTAAGTGGTGAAATACAATGGAACAGGCACTGAGCTATAAGACAGTTGATATCATAGAGATCATAGTCAGGAGGAGTAGTTAATTTTACTGACTGCCCTCTGCAAACTCAACAAGAAAAATATATCTAGCATGTCCAAAGATCAGTTGTCAATCTCCTCTCCGGTCCAGCTGGTGAATCTGGGAATCTTGAGGCAATGTTACAACTGCCCCATGTACACAGACAACCCTCTCCTCCTCCCAACAAATTCCAACACGTGAGAGATGCAACCATATAGCCAAACTGGAGGCTAAGCTCTCTCAACTCAGTACTGGCCTAACCAGTCAGGAGGAGAAGGAAACCACACTCACTACAATTCCAGTCTCACATAGACCTACCACGACAGCAAACCAAACACATAATCACACAAAAACATACTCGGAGGCTCTAAATAAAGATCTGCCTAAGCAGCAGAGACCTCCAAAGCAGACACCCAAGCAACCGCTACCCCAAAACAAAACACGTGCAACACATATCTCACAAAGCCAGTGTACCGAACAGTCACAGCCCTTAAGACTAAACAACACACCTGATACACTTGTAATAGGTGACTCTATCGTCAGGCACACTGACGTCCCGCTCACCAGGCTGAACAAGGAGAGGGTCACGGTGAGCAGCCTGTCGGGTGCTAGGATCCGCCACATAACACAAGCACTCAGGTCACTCCAAGGCAAGTACAAATATGACTCAGTCATTGTCCATGCTGGTGTGAATGACCTGAGACGTACCTCCCTGGACTACATGAAAAGAGACATAAAGGAGCTCTCTGAGCATGTAGCCCAGGCCGGTATGACCCTGACCTTGAGTAGCATCTTACCCTCACCAAGAATGATGCCACAATATGAAGACAAGATGATTAATTTCAACAATTGGCTTAAGTACTGGTGTCATTCAAAGGGGATCCAATGCCTGTCAGCTTGGGATGATATGCTCGACAAGCCACGATAATTCGCTAGGGACGACTTGCACCTGTCACCCCTGGGCTTTCGGATATTGGCAAAGGCTCTTGCTACCCCCATAGTGCCTTTTTTAGGCAAGGGTCAAAAGACAAACTCACCTCCATAGGTATCACAAGGGATAAGAAACTAAGAGTAATGCTACTCAACGCCAGAAGTCTAAACCTCAAGATGCATGCGCTCGAAACTCTCCTTAGCATGGAGAACATCGATATCTGTGCAGTAACAGAAACCTGGTTCAGGGCTCCCAAGAGCACCCCAGCACTACCAGGTTATACCTCATACCATGCTTTTTGGCCCCAAAACTTGGACCGAGCCACAAAAGGA